>NW_026910658.1:0-69431 GCF_963691925.1 Scomber scombrus
AAAAAGTCAAAAATGGGGATTTTCCCAAACCTTGCTAAAAGGTGCCAGCGGGCGGACTGAGTCAGAAAGGAGCAAAATCAAGCACAGTTGGGGCGTTTTTGGAAAATTGTGAAGGATTTTCCAAACCGGGTAAAATTTGAAAAAAAAAGACAGGGCCGGTAGTGTCGAAAAAGTCAAAAATGGGGATTTTCCCCAACCTTGCTAAAAGGGGCCAGGGGGGCGGACTGAGTCAGAAAGGAGCAAAATCAAGCACAGTTGGGGCGTTTTGGGAAAATTGTGAAGGATTTTTTAAACCGGGCAAAATTTGAAAAAAACGACAGGGCCGGTAGTGTCGAAAAAGTCAAAAATGGGGATTTTCCCAAATTTTTGCTAAAAGGGGCCAGGGGGCGGGCTGATTGAAAAACGAGCAAAATCAAGCACAGTTGGGGCGTTTTGTGAAAATTGTGAAGGATTTTCCAAACCGGGCAAAATTTGAAAAAAAGACAGGGCCGGTAGTGTCGAAAAAGTCAAAAATGGGGATTTTCCCAAACCTTGCTAAAAGGTGCCAGTGGGGCGGACTGAGTAAGAAATGAGCAAAATCAAGCACAGTTGGGGCGTTTTGTGAAAATTGTGAAGGATTTTCCAAAGTGGGCAAAATTTGAAAAAAACGACAGGTCCGGTAGTGTCGAAAAAGTCAAAAATTGGGATTTTCCCAAACCTTGCTAAAACGGGCCAGGGGGCGGACTGAGTCAGAAAGGAGCAAAATCAAGCACAGTTGGGGCGTTTTGTGAAAATTGTGAAGGATTTTTTAAACCGGGCAAAATTTGAAAAAAAAGGACAGGGCCGGTAGTGTCGAAAAAGTCAAAAATGGGGATTTTCCCAAATTTTTGCTAAAAGGGGCCAGGGGGCGGGCTGATTGAAAAACGAGCAAAATCAAGCACAGTTGGGGCGTTTTGTGAAAATTGTGAAGGATTTTCCAAACCGGGCAAAATTTGAAAAAAGACAGGGCCGGTAGTGTCGAAAAAGTCAAAAATGGGGATTTTCCCAAACCTTGCTAAAAGGTGCCAGTGGGGCGGACTGAGTCAGAAATGAGCAAAATCAAGCACAGTTGGGGCGTTTTGTGAAAATTGTGAAGGATTTTCCAAAGTGGGCAAAATTTGAAAAAAAACGACAGGTCCGGTAGTGTCGAAAAAGTCAAAAATGGGGATTTTCCCAAACCTTGCTAAAACGGGCCAGGGGGCGGACTGAGTCAGAAAGGAGCAAAATCAAGCACAGTTGGGGCGTTTTGGGAAAATTGTGAAGGATTTTTTAAACCGGGCAAAATTTGAAAAAAAAGGACAAGGCCGGTAGTGTCGAAAAAGTCAAAAATGGGGATTTTCCCAAATTTTTGCTAAAAGGGGCCAGGGGGCGGGCTGATTGAAAAACGAGCAAAATCAAGCACAGTTGGGGCGTTTTGTGAAAATTGTGAAGGATTTTCCAAACCGGGCAAAATTTGAAAAAAAGACAGGGCCGGTAGTGTCGAAAAAGTCAAAAATGGGGATTTTCCCAAACCTTGCTAAAAGGTGCCAGGGGGCGGACTGAGTCAGAAACGAGCAAAATCAAGCACAGTTGGGGCGTTTTGGGAAAATTGTGAAGGATTTTCCAAACCGGGTAAAATTTGAAAAAAAAGACAGGGCCGGTAGTATCGAAAAAGTCAAAAATTGGGATTTTCCCAAACCTTGCTAAAAGGGGCCAGGGGGGCGGACTGAGTCAGAAAGGAGCAAAATCAAGCACAGTTGGGGCGTTTTGTGAAAATTGTGAAGGATTTTCCAAAGTGGGCAAAATTTGAAAAAAACGACAGGTCCGGTAGTGTCGAAAAAGTCAAAAATTGGGATTTTCCCAAACCTTGCTAAAACGGGCCAGGGGGCGGACTGAGTCAGAAAGGAGCAAAATCAAGCACAGTTGGGGCGTTTTGGGAAAATTGTGAAGGATTTTTTAAACCGGGCAAAATTTGAAAAAAAAGGACAGGGCCGGTAGTGTCGAAAACGTCAAAAATGGGGATTTTCCCAAATTTTTGCTAAAAGGGGCCAGGGGGCGGGCTGATTGAAAAACGAGCAAAATCAAGCACAGTTGGGGCGTTTTGTGAAAATTGTGAAGGATTTTCCAAACCGGGCAAAATTTGAAAAAAAGACAGGGCCGGTAGTGTCGAAAAAGTCAAAAATGGGGATTTTCCCAAACCTTGCTAAAAGGTGCCAGTGGGGCGGACTGAGTCAGAAATGAGCAAAATCAAGCACAGTTGGGGCGTTTTGTGAAAATTGTGAAGGATTTTCCAAAGTGGGCAAAATTTGAAAAAAAACGACAGGTCCGGTAGTGTCGAAAAAGTCAAAAATGGGGATTTTCCCAAACCTTGCTAAAACGGGCCAGGGGGCGGACTGAGTCAGAAAGGAGCAAAATCAAGCACAGTTGGGGCGTTTTGGGAAAATTGTGAAGGATTTTTTAAACCGGGCAAAATTTGAAAAAAAAGGACAGGGCCGGTAGTGTCGAAAAAGTCAAAAATGGGGATTTTCCCAAATTTTTGCTAAAAGGGGCCAGGGGGCGGGCTGATTGAAAAACGAGCAAAATCAAGCACAGTTGGGGCGTTTTGTGAAAATTGTGAAGGATTTTCCAAACCGGGCAAAATTTGAAAAAAAGACAGGGCCGGTAGTGTCGAAAAAGTCAAAAATGGGGATTTTCCCAAACCTTGCTAAAAGGTGCCAGGGAGCGGACTGAGTCAGAAAGAAGCAAAATCAAGCACAGTTGGGGCGTTTTGGGAAAATTGTGAAGGATTTTCCAACGTGGGCAAAAATTGAAAAAAACGACAGGGCCGGTAGTGTCGAAAAAGTCAAAAATGCGGATTTTCCCAAACCTTGCTAAAAGGGGCCAGGGGGGCGGACTGAGTCAGAAATGAGCAAAATCAAGCACAGTTGGGGCGTTTTGAGAAAATTGTGAAGGATTTTCCAAACCGGGCAAAATTTGAAAAAAACGACAGGTCCGGTAGTGTCGAAAAAGTCAAAAATGGGCATTTTCCCAAACCTTGCTAAAAGGGGCCAGGGGTGCGGACTGAGTCAGAAAGGAGCAAAATCAAGCACAGTTGGGGCGTTTTGGGAAAATTGTGAAGGATTTTCCAAACCGGGCATAAATTGAAAAAAAAGACAGGTCCGGTAGTGTCGAAAAAGTCAAAAATTGGGATTTTCCCAAACCTTGCTAAAACGGGCCAGGGGGGCGGACTGAGTCAGAAAGGAGCAAAATCAAGCACAGTTGGGGCGTTTTGGGAAAATTGTGAAGGATTTTTTAAACCGGGCAAAATTTGAAAAAAACGACAGGGCCGGTAGTGTCGAAAAAGTCAAAAATGGGGATTTTCCCATATTTTTGCTAAAAGGGGCCAGGGGGCGGGCTGATTGAAAAACGAGCAAAATCAAGCACAGTTGGGGCGTTTTGTGAAAATTGTGAAGGATTTTCCAAACCGGGCAAAAT
Source organism: Scomber scombrus (assembly GCF_963691925.1). Classification (NCBI taxonomy): domain Eukaryota; kingdom Metazoa; phylum Chordata; class Actinopteri; order Scombriformes; family Scombridae; genus Scomber; species Scomber scombrus. Next base: position 3,472 of record NW_026910658.1, read on the forward strand.
TTGAAAAAACGACAGGGCCGGTAGTGTCGAAAAAGTCAAAAATGCGGATTTTCCCAAACCTTGCTAAAAGGGGCCAGGGGGGCGGACTGAGTCAGAAATGAGCAAAATCAAGCACAGTTGGGGCGTTTTGAGAAAATTGTGAAGGATTTTCCAAACCGGGCAAAATTTGAAAAAAACGACAGGTCCGGTAGTGTCGAAAAAGTCAAAAATGGGCATTTTCCCAAACCTTGCTAAAAGGGGCCAGGGGTGCGGACTGAGTCAGAAAGGAGCAAAATCAAGCACAGTTGGGGCGTTTTGGGAAAATTGTGAAGGATTTTTTAAACCGGGCAAAATTTGAAAAAAACGACAGGGCCGGTAGTGTCGAAAAAGTCAAAAATGGGGATTTTCCCATATTTTTGCTAAAAGGGGCCAGGGGGCGGGCTGATTGAAAAACGAGCAAAATCAAGCACAGTTGGGGCGTTTTGTGAAAATTGTGAAGGATTTTCCAAACCGGGCAAAATTTGAAAAAAAGACAGGGCCGGTAGTGTCGAAAAAGTCAAAAATGGGGATTTTCCCAAACCTTGCTAAAAGGTGCCAGTGGGGCGGACTGAGTCAGAAATGAGCAAAATCAAGCACAGTTGGGGCGTTTTGTGAAAATTGTGAAGGATTTTCCAAAGTGGGCAAAATTTGAAAAAAACGACAGGTCCGGTAGTGTCGAAAAAGTCAAAAATTGGGATTTTCCCAAACCTTGCTAAAACGGGCCAGGGGGCGGACTGAGTCAGAAAGGAGCAAAATCAAGCACAGTTGGGGCGTTTTGGGAAAATTGTGAAGGATTTTTTAAACCGGGCAAAATTTGAAAAAAAAGGACAGGGCCGGTAGTGTCGAAAAAGTCAAAAATGGGGATTTTCCCAAATTTTTGCTAAAAGGGGCCAGGGGGCGGGCTGATTGAAAAACGAGCAAAATCAAGCACAGTTGAGGCGTTTTGTGAAAATTGTGAAGGATTTTCCAAACCGGGCAAAATTTGAAAAAAAGACAGGGCCGGTAGTGTCGAAAAAGTCAAAAATGGGGATTTTCCCAAACCTTGCTAAAAGGTGCCAGTGGGGCGGACTGAGTCAGAAAGGAGCAAAATCAAGCACAGTTGGGGCGTTTTGGGAAAATTGTGAAGGATTTTTTAAACCGGGCAAAATTTGAAAAAAAAGGACAGGGCCGGTAGTGTCGAAAAAGTCAAAAATGGGGATTTTCCCAAATTTTTGCTAAAAGGGGCCAGGGGGCGGGCTGATTGAAAAACGAGCAAAATCAAGCACAGTTGGGGCGTTTTGTGAAAATTGTGAAGGATTTTCCAAACCGGGCAAAATTTGAAAAAAAGACAGGGCCGGTAGTGTCGAAAAAGTCAAAAATGGGGATTTTCCCAAACCTTGCTAAAAGGTGCCAGGGGGCGGACTGAGTCAGAAACGAGCAAAATCAAGCACAGTTGGGGCGTTTTGGGAAAATTGTGAAGGATTTTCCAAACCGGGTAAAATTTGAAAAAAAAGACAGGGCCGGTAGTATCGAAAAAGTCAAAAATTGGGATTTTCCCAAACCTTGCTAAAAGGGGCCAGGGGGGCGGACTGAGTCAGAAAGGAGCAAAATCAAGCACAGTTGGGGCGTTTTGGGAAAATTGTGAAGGATTTTCCAAACCGGGCAAAATTTGAAAAAAACGACAGGTCCAGTAGTGTCGAAAAAGTCAAAAATGGGGATTTTCCCAAATTTTTGCTAAAAGGGGCCAGGGGGCGGGCTGATTGAAAAACGAGCAAAATCAAGCACAGTTGGGGCGTTTTGTGAAAATTGTGAATGATTTTCCAAACCGGGCAAAATTTGAAAAAAAGACAGGGCCGGTAGTGTCGAAAAAGTCAAAAATGGGGATTTTCCCAAACTTTGCTTAAAGAGGCCAGAGGGGGGGGGCTGGGTGAAAAAGGAGCAAAATCAAGCACAGTTGGGGCGTTTTGTGAAAATTGTGAAGGATTTTCCAAAGTGGGCAAAAATTGAAAAAAACGACAGGGCCGGTAGTGTCGAAAAAGTCAAAAATGGGGATTTTCCCAAACCTTGCTAAAAGGTGCCAGGGAGCGGACTGAGTCAGAAAGAAGCAAAATCAAGCACAGTTGGGGCGTTTTGGGAAAATTGTGAAGGATTTTCCAACGTGGGCAAAAATTGAAAAAAACGACAGGGCCGGTAGTGTCGAAAAAGTCAAAAATGCGGATTTTCCAAAACCTTGCTAAAAGGGGCCAGGGGGGCGGACTGAGTCAGAAATGAGCAAAATCAAGCACAGTTGGGGCGTTTTGAGAAAATTGTGAAGGATTTTCCAAACCGGGCAAAATTTGAAAAAAACGACAGGTCCGGTAGTGTCGAAAAAGTCAAAAATGGGGATTTTCCCAAATTTTTGCTAAAAGGGGCCAGGGGGCGGGCTGATTGAAAAACGAGCAAAATCAAGCACAGTTGGGGCGTTTTGTGAAAATTGTGAAGGATTTTCCAAACCGGGCAAAATTTGAAAAAAAGACAGGGCCGGTAGTGTCGAAAAAGTCAAAAATGGGGATTTTCCCAAACTTTGCTTAAAGAGGCCAGAGGGGGGGGGGCTGGGTGAAAAAGGAGCAAAATCAAGCACAGTTGGGGCGTTTTGTGAAAATTGTGAAGGATTTTCCAAAGTGGGCAAAAATTGAAAAAAACGACAGGGCCGGTAGTGTCGAAAAAGTCAAAAATGGGGATTTTCCCAAACCTTGCTAAAAGGTGCCAGGGAGCGGACTGAGTCAGAAAGAAGCAAAATCAAGCACAGTTGGGGCGTTTTGGGAAAATTGTGAAGGATTTTCCAACGTGGGCAAAAATTGAAAAAAACGACAGGGCCGGTAGTGTCGAAAAAGTCAAAAATGCGGATTTTCCCAAACCTTGCTAAAACGGGCCAGGGGGGCGGACTGAGTCAGAAATGAGCAAAATCAAGCACAGTTGGGGCGTTTTGAGAAAATTGTGAAGGATTTTCCAAACCGGGCAAAATTTGAAAAAAACGACAGGTCCGGTAGTGTCGAAAAAGTCAAAAATGGGCATTTTCCCAAACCTTGCTAAAAGGGGCCAGGGGTGCGGACTGAGTCAGAAAGGAGCAAAATCAAGCACAGTTGGGGCGTTTTGGGAAAATTGTGAAGGATTTTCCAAACCGGGCATAAATTGAAAAAAAAGACAGGTCCGGTAGTGTCGAAAAAGTCAAAAATTGGGATTTTCCCAAACCTTGCTAAAACGGGCCAGGGGGGCGGACTGAGTCAGAAAGGAGCAAAATCAAGCACAGTTGGGGCGTTTTGGGAAAATTGTGAAGGATTTTTTAAACCGGGCAAAATTTGAAAAAAACGACAGGGCCGGTAGTGTCGAAAAAGTCAAAAATGGGGATTTTCCCAAATTTTTGGTAAAAGGGGCCAGGGGGCGGGCTGATTGAAAAACGAGCAAAATCAAGCACAGTTGGGGCGTTTTGTGAAAATTGTGAAGGATTTTCCAAACCGGGCAAAATTTGAAAATAAGACAGGGCCGGTAGTGTCGAAAAAGTCAAAAATGGGGATTTTCCCAAACCTTGCCAGAAGGTGCCAGTGGGGCGGACTGAGTCAGAAATGAGCAAAATCAAGCACAGTTGGGGCGTTTTGAGAAAATTGTGAAGGATTTTCCAAAGTGGGCAAAATTTGAAAAAAAACGACAGGTCCGGTAGTGTCGAAAAAGTCAAAAATTGGGATTTTCCCAAACCTTGCTAAAACGGGCCAGGGGGCGGACTGAGTCAGAAAGGAGCAAAATCAAGCACAGTTGGGGCGTTTTGGGAAAAATGTGAAGGATTTTTTAAACCGGGCAAAATTTGAAAAAAAAGGACAGGGCCGGTAGTGTCGAAAAAGTCAAAAATGGGGATTTTCCCAAATTTTTGCTAAAAGGGGCCAGGGGGCGGGCTGATTGAAAAACGAGCAAAATCAAGCACAGTTGGGGCGTTTTGTGAAAATTGTGAAGGATTTTCCAAACCGGGCAAAATTTGAAAAAAAGACAGGGCCGGTAGTGTCGAAAAAGTCAAAAATGGGGATTTTCCCAAACCTTGCTAAAAGGTGCCAGGGGGCGGACTGAGTCAGAAACGAGCAAAATCAAGCACAGTTGGGGCGTTTTGTGAAAATTGTGAAGGATTTTCCAAAGTGGGCAAAATTTGAAAAAAACGACAGGTCCGGTAGTGTCGAAAAAGTCAAAAATTGGGATTTTCCCAAACCTTGCTAAAACGGGCCAGGGGGCGGACTGAGTCAGAAAGGAGCAAAATCAAGCACAGTTGGGGCGTTTTGGGAAAATTGTGAAGGATTTTTTAAACCGGGCAAAATTTGAAAAAAAAGGACAGGGCCGGTAGTGTCGAAAAAGTCAAAAATGGGGATTTTCCCAAATTTTTGCTAAAAGGGGCCAGGGGGCGGGCTGATTGAAAAACGAGCAAAATCAAGCACAGTTGGGGCGTTTTGTGAAAATTGTGAAGGATTTTCCAAACCGGGCAAAATTTGAAAAAAAGACAGGGCCGGTAGTGTCGAAAAAGTCAAAAATGGGGATTTTCCCAAACCTTGCTAAAAGGTGCCAGTGGGGCGGACTGAGTCAGAAATGAGCAAAATCAAGCACAGTTGGGGCGTTTTGTGAAAATTGTGAAGGATTTTCCAAAGTGGGCAAAATTTGAAAAAAAACGACAGGTCCGGTAGTGTCGAAAAAGTCAAAAATTGGGATTTTCCCAAACCTTGCTAAAACGGGCCAGGGGGCGGACTGAGTCAGAAAGGAGCAAAATCAAGCACAGTTGGGGCGTTTTGGGAAAATTGTGAAGGATTTTTTAAACCGGGCAAAATTTGAAAAAAAAGGACAGGGCCGGTAGTGTCGAAAAAGTCAAAAATGGGGATTTTCCCAAATTTTTGCTAAAAGGGGCCAGGGGGCGGGCTGATTGAAAAACGAGCAAAATCAAGCACAGTTGGGGCGTTTTGTGAAAATTGTGAAGGATTTTCCAAACCGGGCAAAATTTGAAAAAAAGACAGGGCCGGTAGTGTCGAAAAAGTCAAAAATGGGGATTTTCCCAAACTTTGCTTAAAGAGGCCAGGGGGGGGGGCTGGGTGAAAAAGGAGCAAAATCAAGCACAGTTGGGGCGTTTTGTGAAAATTGTGAAGGATTTTCCAAAGTGGGCAAAAATTGAAAAAAACGACAGGGCAGGTAGTGTCGAAAAAGTCAAAAATGGGGATTTTCACAAACCTTGCAAAAAGGTGCCAGGGGGTGGACTGAGTCAGAAAGGAGCAAAATCAAGCACAGTTGGGGCGTTTTGAGAAAATTGTGAAGGATTTTCCAAAGTGGGCAAAATTTGAAAAAAACGACAGGTCCGGTAGTGTCGAAAAAGTCAAAAATTGGGATTTTCCCAAATTTTTGCTAAAAGGGGCCAGGGGGCGGGCTGATTGAAAAACGAGCAAAATCAAGCACAGTTGGGGCGTTTTGGGAAAATTGTGAAGGATTTTCCAAACCGGGCAAAATTTGAAAAAAAGACAGTGCCGGTAGTGTCGAAAAAGTCAAAAATGGGGATTTTCCCAAATTTTTGCTAAAAGGGGCCAGGGGGCGGGCTGATGGAAAAACGAGCAAAATCAAGCACAGTTGGGGCGTTTTGTGAAAATTGTGAAGGATTTTCCAAACCGGGCAAAATTTGAAAAAAAGACAGGGCCGGTAGTGTCGAAAAAGTCAAAAACGGGGATTTTCCCAAACCTTGCTAAAAGGTGCCAGGGGGCGGACTGAGTCAGAAAGGAGCAAAATCAAGCACAGTTGGGGCGTTTTGAGAAAATTGTGAAGGATTTTCCAAAGTGGGCAAAATTTGAAAAAAACGACAGGTCCGGTAGTGTCGAAAAAGTCAAAAATTGGGATTTTCCCAAATTTTTGCTAAAAGGGGCCAGGGGGCGGGCTGATTGAAAAACGAGCAAAATCAAGCACAGTTGGGGCGTTTTGTGAAAATTGTGAAGGATTTTCCAAACCGGGCAAAATTTGAAAAAAAGACAGGGCCGGTAGTGTCGAAAAAGTCAAAAACGGGGATTTTCCCAAACCTTGCTAAAAGGTGCCAGGGGGCGGACTGAGTCAGAAAGGAGCAAAATCAAGCACAGTTGGGGCGTTGTGTGAAAATTGTGAATGATTTTCCAAACCGGGTAAAATTTGAAAAAAAAGACAGGGCCGGTAGTGTCGAAAAAGTCAAAAATGGGGATTTTCCCAAACCTTGCTAAAAGGGGCCAGGGGGGCGGACTGAGTCAGAAAGGAGCAAAATCAAGCACAGTTGGGGCGTTTTGGGAAAATTGTGAAGGATTTTCCAAACCGGGCAAAATTTGAAAAAAACGACAGGGCCGGTAGTGTCGAAAAAGTCAAAAATGGGGATTTTCACAAAATTTGCTTAAAGAGGCCAGAGGGGGGGGGGCTGAGTGAAAAACGAGCAAAATCAAGCACAGTTGGGGCGTTTTGTGAAAATTGTGAAAGATTTTCCATAGTGGGCAAAAATTGAAAAAAACGACAGGGCCGGTAGTGTCGAAAAAGTAAAAAATGCGGATTTTCCCAAACCTTGCTAAAAGGGGCCAGTGGGGCGGACTGAGTCAGAAATGAGCAAAATCAAGCACAGTTGGGGCGTTTTGAGAAAATTGTGAAGGATTTTCCAAACCGGGCAAAATTTGAAAAAAACGACAGGTCCGGTAGTGTCGAAAAAGTCAAAAATGGGGATTTTCCAAAACCTTGCTAAAAGGGGCCAGGGGGGCGGACTGAGTCAGAAAGGAGCAAAATCAAGCACAGTTGGGGCGTTTTGGGAAAATTGTGAAGGATTTTCCAAACCGGGCAAAATTTGAAAAAAACGACAGGGCCGGTAGTGTCGAAAAAGTCAAAAATGGGGATTTTCCCAAACTTTGCTTAAAGAAGCCAGAGGGGGGGCTGGGTGAAAAAGGAGCAAAATCAAGCACAGTTGGGGCGTTTTGAGAAAATTGTGAAGGATTTTCCAAACCGGGCAAAATTTGAAAAAAACGACAGGGGCGGTAGTGTCGAAAAAGTCAAAAATGGGGATTTTCCAAAACCTTGCTAAAAGGGGCCAGGGGGGCGGACTAAGTAAGAAAGGAGCAAAATCAAGCACAGTTGGGGCGTTTTGGGAAAATTGTGAAGGATTTTCCAAACCGGGCAAAATTTGAAAAAAAAGACATGGCCGGTAGTGTCGAAAAAGTCAAAAATGGGGATTTTCCCAAACCTTGCTAAAAGGGGCCAGGGGGGCGGACTGAGTCAGAAAGGAGCAAAATCAAGCACAGTTGGGGCGTTTTGGGAAAATTGTGAAGGATTTTCCAAACCGGGCAAAATTTGAAAAAAACGACAGGGCCGGTAGTGTCGAAAAAGTCAAAAATGGGGATTTTCCCAAACTTTGCTTAAAGAAGCCAGAGGGGGGGCTGGGTGAAAAAGGAGCAAAATCAAGCACAGTTGGGGCGTTTTGTGAAAATTGTGAAGGATTTTCCAAAGAGGGCAAAAATTGAAAAAAACGACAGGGGCGGGTAGTGTCGAAAAAGTCAAAAATGGGGATTTTCACAAACCTTGCTAAAAGGTGCCAGGGGGTGGACTGAGTCAGAAAGGAGCAAAATCAAGCACAGTTGGGGCGTTGTGTGAAAATTGTGAAGGATTTTCCAAAGTGGGCAAAATTTGAAAAAAACGACAGGTCCGGTAGTGTCGAAAAAGTCAAAAATTGGGATTTTCCCAAACCTTGCTAAAACGGGCCAGGGGGGCGGACTGAGTCAGAAATGAGCAAAATCAAGCACAGTTGGGGCGTTTTGGGAAAATTGTGAAGGATTTTTTAAACCGGGCAAAATTTGAAAAAAACGACAGGGCCGGTAGTGTCGAAAAAGTCAAAAATGGGGATTTTCACAAAATTTGCTTAAAGAGGCCAGAGGGGGGGGGCTGAGTGAAAAACGAGCAAAATCAAGCACAGTTGGGGCGTTTTGTGAAAATTGTGAAGGATTTTCCATAGTGGGCAAAAATTGAAAAAAACGACAGGGCCGGTAGTGTCGAAAAAGTCAAAAATGCGGATTTTCCGAAACCTTGCTAAAAGGGGCCAGTGGGGCGGACTGAGTCAGAAATGAGCAAAATCAAGCACAGTTGGGGCGTTTTGAGAAAATTGTGAAGGATTTTCCAAACCGGGCTAAATTTGAAAAAAACGACAGGTCCGGTAGTGTCGAAAAAGTCAAAAATGGGGATTTTCCAAAACCTTGCTAAAAGGGGCCAGGGGGGCGGACTAAGTAAGAAAGGAGCAAAATCAAGCACAGTTGGGGCGTTTTGGGAAAATTGTGAAGGATTTTCCAAACCGGGCAAAATTTGAAAAAAAAGACATGGCCGGTAGTGTCGAAAAAGTCAAAAATGGGGATTTTCCCAAACCTTGCTAAAAGGGGCCAGGGGGGCGGACTGAGTCAGAAAGGAGCAAAATCAAGCACAGTTGGGGCGTTTTGGGAAAATTGTGAAGGATTTTCCAAACCGGGCAAAATTTGAAAAAAACGACAGTGCCGGTAGTGTCGAAAAAGTCAAAAATGGGGATTTTCCCAAACTTTGCTTAAAGAGGCCAGAGGGGGGGGCTGGGTGAAAAAGGAGCAAAATCAAGCACAGTTGGGGCGTTTTGTGAAAATTGTGAAGGATTTTCCAAAGAGGGCAAAAATTGAAAAGAACGACAGGGGCGGTAGTGTCGAAAAAGTCAAAAATGGGGATTTTCACAAACCTTGCTAAGAGGTGCCAGGGGGTGGACTGAGTCAGAAAGGAGCAAAATCAAGCACAATTGGGGCGTTTTGAGAAAATTGTGAAGGATTTTCCAAAGTGGGCAAAATTTGAAAAAAACGACAGGTCCGGTAGTGTCGAAAAAGTCAAAAATTGGGATTTTCCCAAACCTTGCTAAAACGGGCCAGGGGGGCGGACTGAGTCAGAAAGGAGCAAAATCAAGCACAGTTGGGGCGTTTTGGGAAAATTGTGAAGGATTTTTTAAACCGGGCAAAATTTGAAAAAAACGACAGGGCCGGTAGTGTCGAAAAAGTCAAAAATGGGGATTTTCCTAAATTTTTGCTAAAAGGGGCCAGGGGGCGGGCTGATTGAAAAACGAGCAAAATCAAGCACAGTTGGGGCGTTTTGTGAAAATTGTGAAGGATTTTCCAAACCGGGCAAAATTTGAAAAAAAGACAGGGCCGGTAGTGTCGAAAAAGTCAAAAATTGGGATTTTCCCAAAACTTGCTAAAAGGTGCCAGGCGGCGGACTAAGTCAGAAAGGAGCAAAATCAAGCACAGTTGGGGCGTTTTGGGAAAATTGTGAAGGATTTTCCAAACCGGGTAAAATTTGAAAAAAAAGACAGTGCCGGTAGTGTCGAAAAAGTCAAAAATGGGGATTTTCACAAACCTTGCTAAAAGGTGCCAGGGGGTGGACTGAGTCAGAAAGGAGCAAAATCAAGCACAGTTGGGGCGTTTTGAGAAAATTGTGAAGGATTTTCCAAAGTGGGCAAAATTTGAAAAAAACGACAGGTCCGGTAGTGTCGAAAAAGTCAAAAATTGGGATTTTCCCAAACCTTGCTAAAACGGGCCAGGGGGGCGGACTGAGTCAGAAAGGAGCAAAATCAAGCACAGTTGGGGCGTTTTGGGAAAATTGTGAAGGATTTTCCAAACCGGGTAAAATTTGAAAAAAAAGACAGGGCCGGTAGTGTCGAAAAAGTCAAAAATGGGGATTTTCCCAAACCTTCCTAAAAGGGGCCAGGGGTGCGGACTGAGTCAGAAAGGAGCAAAATCAAGCACAGTTGGGGCGTTTTGGGAAAATTGTGAAGGATTTATCAAACCGGGCAAAATTTGAAAAAAACGACAGTGCCGGTAGTGTCGAAAAAGTCAAAAATGGGGATTTTCCCAAACTTTGCTTAAAGAGGCCAGAGGGGGGGACTGGGTGAAAAAGGAGCAAAATCAAGCACAGTTGGGGCGTTTTGTGAAAATTGTGAAGGATTTTCCAAAGATGGCAAAAATTGAAAAAAACGACAGGTCCGGTAGTGTCGAAAAAGTCAAAAATTGGGATTTTCCCAAACCTTGCTAAAACGGGCCAGGGGGGCGGACTGAGTCAGAAAGGAGCAAAATCAAGCACAGTTGGGGCGTTTTGGGAAAATTGTGAAGGATTTTCGAAACCGGGCAAAATTTGAAAAAAACGACAGGGCCGGTAGTGTCGAAAAAGTCAAAAATGGGGATTTTCCCAAACTTTGCTTAAAGAAGCCAGAGGGGGGGGCTGGGTGAAAAAGGAGCAAAATAAAGCACAGTTGGGGCGTTTTGTGAAAATTGTGAAGGATTTTCCAAAGAGGGCAAAAATTGAAAAAAACGACAGGGGCGGTAGTGTCGAAAAAGTCAAAAATGGGGATTTTCACAAACCTTGCTAAAAGGTGCCAGGGGGTGGACTGAGTCAGAAAGGAGCAAAATCAAGCACAGTTGGGGCGTTTTGTGAAAATTGTGAAGGATTTTCCAAAGTGGGCAAAAATTGAAAAAAACGACAGGGCCGGTAGTGTCGAAAAAGTCAAAAATGCGGATTTTCCGAAACCTTGCTAAAAGGGGCCAGTGGGGCGGACTGAGTCAGAAATGAGCAAAATCAAGCACAGTTGGGGCGTTTTGAGAAAATTGTGAAGGATTTTCCAAACCGGGCTAAATTTGAAAAAAACGACAGGTCCGGTAGTGTCGAAAAAGTCAAAAATGGGGATTTTCCAAAACCTTGCTAAAAGGGGCCAGGGGGGCGGACTAAGTAAGAAAGGAGCAAAATCAAGCACAGTTGGGGCGTTTTGGGAAAATTGTGAAGGATTTTCCAAACCGGGCAAAATTTGAAAAAAAAGACATGGCCGGTAGTGTCGAAAAAGTCAAAAATGGGGATTTTCCCAAACCTTGCTAAAAGGGGCCAGGGGGGCGGACTGAGTCAGAAAGGAGCAAAATCAAGCACAGTTGGGGCGTTTTGGGAAAATTGTGAAGGATTTTCCAAACCGGGCAAAATTTGAAAAAAACGACAGTGCCGGTAGTGTCGAAAAAGTCAAAAATGGGGATTTTCCCAAACTTTGCTTAAAGAGGCCAGAGGGGGGGGCTGGGTGAAAAAGGAGCAAAATCAAGCACAGTTGGGGCGTTTTGTGAAAATTGTGAAGGATTTTCCAAAGAGGGCAAAAATTGAAAAGAACGACAGGGGCGGTAGTGTCGAAAAAGTCAAAAATGGGGATTTTCACAAACCTTGCTAAAAGGTGCCAGGGGGTGGACTGAGTCAGAAAGGAGCAAAATCAAGCACAATTGGGGCGTTTTGAGAAAATTGTGAAGGATTTTCCAAAGTGGGCAAAATTTGAAAAAAACGACAGGTCCGGTAGTGTCGAAAAAGTCAAAAATTGGGATTTTCCCAAACCTTGCTAAAACGGGCCAGGGGGGCGGACTGAGTCAGAAAGGAGCAAAATCAAGCACAGTTGGGGCGTTTTGGGAAAATTGTGAAGGATTTTTAAAACCGGGCAAAATTTGAAAAAAACGACAGGGCCGGTAGTGTCGAAAAAGTCAAAAATGGGGATTTTCCTAAATTTTTGCTAAAAGGGGCCAGGGGGCGGGCTGATTGAAAAACGAGCAAAATCAAGCACAGTTGGGGCGTTTTGTGAAAATTGTGAAGGATTTTCCAAACCGGGCAAAATTTGAAAAAAAGACAGGGCCGGTAGTGTCGAAAAAGTCAAAAATTGGGATTTTCCCAAAACTTGCTAAAAGGTGCCAGGCGGCGGACTGAGTCAGAAAGGAGCAAAATCAAGCACAGTTGGGGCGTTTTGGGAAAATTGTGAAGGATTTTACAAACCGGGTAAAATTTGAAAAAAAAGACAGTGCCGGTAGTGTCGATAAAGTCAAAAATGCGGATTTTCCCAAACCTTGCTAAAAGGGGCCAGGGGGGCGGACTGAGTCAGAAATGAGCAAAATCAAGCACAGTTGGGGCGTTTTGAGAAAATTGTGAAGGATTTTCCAAACCGGGCAAAATTTGAAAAAAACGACAGGTCCGGTAGTGTCGAAAAAGTCAAAAATGGGCATTTTCCCAAACCTTGCTAAAAGGGGCCAGGGGTGCGGACTGAGTCAGAAAGGAGCAAAATCAAGCACAGTTGGGGCGTTTTGGGAAAATTGTGAAGGATTTTCCAAACCGGGCATAAATTGAAAAAAAAGACAGGTCCGGTAGTGTCGAAAAAGTCAAAAATTGGGATTTTCCCAAACCTTGCTAAAACGGGCCAGGGGGGCGGACTGAGTCAGAAAGGAGCAAAATCAAGCACAGTTGGGGCGTTTTGGGAAAATTGTGAAGGATTTTCCAAACCGGGTAAAATTTGAAAAAAAAGACAGGGCCGGTAGTGTCGAAAAAGTCAAAAATGGGGATTTTCCCAAACCTTCCTAAAAGGGGCCAGGGGTGCGGACTGAGTCAGAAAGGAGCAAAATCAAGCACAGTTGGGGCGTTTTGGGAAAATTGTGAAGGATTTATCAAACCGGGCAAAATTTGAAAAAAACGACAGTGCCGGTAGTGTCGAAAAAGTCAAAAATGGGGATTTTCCCAAACTTTGCTTAAAGAGGCCAGAGGGGGGGACTGGGTGAAAAAGGAGCAAAATCAAGCACAGTTGGGGCGTTTTGTGAAAATTGTGAAGGATTTTCCAAAGATGGCAAAAATTGAAAAAAACGACAGGTCCGGTAGTGTCGAAAAAGTCAAAAATTGGGATTTTCCCAAACCTTGCTAAAACGGGCCAGGGGGGCGGACTGAGTCAGAAAGGAGCAAAATCAAGCACAGTTGGGGCGTTTTGGGAAAATTGTGAAGGATTTTCGAAACCGGGCAAAATTTGAAAAAAACGACAGGGCCGGTAGTGTCGAAAAAGTCAAAAATGGGGATTTTCCCAAACTTTGCTTAAAGAAGCCAGAGGGGGGGGCTGGGTGAAAAAGGAGCAAAATCAAGCACAGTTGGGGCGTTTTGTGAAAATTGTGAAGGATTTTCCAAAGAGGGCAAAAATTGAAAAAAACGACAGGGGCGGTAGTGTCGAAAAAGTCAAAAATGGGGATTTTCACAAACCTTGCTAAAAGGTGCCAGGGGGTGGACTGAGTCAGAAAGGAGCAAAATCAAGCACAGTTGGGGCGTTTTGTGAAAATTGTGAAGGATTTTCCAAAGTGGGCAAAAATTGAAAAAAACGACAGGGCCGGTAGTGTCGAAAAAGTCAAAAATGCGGATTTTCCGAAACCTTGCTAAAAGGGGCCAGTGGGGCGGACTGAGTCAGAAATGAGCAAAATCAAGCACAGTTGGGGCGTTTTGAGAAAATTGTGAAGGATTTTCCAAACCGGGCTAAATTTGAAAAAAACGACAGGTCCGGTAGTGTCGAAAAAGTCAAAAATGGGGATTTTCCAAAACCTTGCTAAAAGGGGCCAGGGGGGCGGACTAAGTAAGAAAGGAGCAAAATCAAGCACAGTTGGGGCGTTTTGGGAAAATTGTGAAGGATTTTCCAAACCGGGCAAAATTTGAAAAAAAAGACATGGCCGGTAGTGTCGAAAAAGTCAAAAATGGGGATTTTCCCAAACCTTGCTAAAAGGGGCCAGGGGGGCGGACTGAGTCAGAAAGGAGCAAAATCAAGCACAGTTGGGGCGTTTTGGGAAAATTGTGAAGGATTTTCCAAACCGGGCAAAATTTGAAAAAAACGACAGTGCCGGTAGTGTCGAAAAAGTCAAAAATGGGCATTTTCCCAAACCTTGCTAAAAGGGGCCAGGGGTGCGGACTGAGTCAGAAAGGAGCAAAATCAAGCACAGTTGGGGCGTTTTGGGAAAATTGTGAAGGATTTTCCAAACCGGGCATAAATTGAAAAAAAAGACAGGTCCGGTAGTGTCGAAAAAGTCAAAAATTGGGATTTTCCCAAACCTTGCTAAAACGGGCCAGGGGGGCGGACTGAGTCAGAAAGGAGCAAAATCAAGCACAGTTGGGGCGTTTTGGGAAAATTGTGAAGGATTTTTTAAACCGGGCAAAATTTGAAAAAAACGACAGGGCCGGTAGTGTCGAAAAAGTCAAAAATGGGGATTTTCCCAAATTTTTGCTAAAAGGGGCCAGGGGGCGGGCTGATTGAAAAACGAGCAAAATCAAGCACAGTTGGGGCGTTTTGTGAAAATTGTGAAGGATTTTCCAAACCGGGCAAAATTTGAAAAAAAGACAGGGCCGGTAGTGTCGAAAAAGTCAAAAATGGGGATTTTCCCAAATTTTTGCTAAAAGGGGCCAGGGGGCGGGCTGATGGAAAAACGAGCAAAATCAAGCACAGTTGGGGCGTTTTGTGAAAATTGTGAAGGATTTTCCAAACCGGGCAAAATTTGAAAAAAAGACAGGGCCGGTAGTGTCGAAAAAGTCAAAAACGGGGATTTTCCCAAACCTTGCTAAAAGGTGCCAGGGGGCGGACTGAGTCAGAAAGGAGCAAAATCAAGCACAGTTGGGGCGTTGTGTGAAAATTGTGAATGATTTTCCAAACCGGGTAAAATTTGAAAAAAAAGACAGGGCCGGTAGTGTCGAAAAAGTCAAAAATGGGGATTTTCCCAAACCTTGCTAAAAGGGGCCAGGGGGGCGGACTGAGTCAGAAAGGAGCAAAATCAAGCACAGTTGGGGCGTTTTGGGAAAATTGTGAAGGATTTTCCAAACCGGGCAAAATTTGAAAAAAACGACAGGGCCGGTAGTGTCGAAAAAGTCAAAAATGGGGATTTTCACAAAATTTGCTTAAAGAGGCCAGAGGGGGGGGGCTGAGTGAAAAACGAGCAAAATCAAGCACAGTTGGGGCGTTTTGTGAAAATTGTGAAGGATTTTCCATAGTGGGCAAAAATTGAAAAAAACGACAGGGCCGGTAGTGTCGAAAAAGTCAAAAATGCGGATTTTCCCAAACCTTGCTAAAAGGGGCCAGTGGGGCGGACTGAGTCAGAAATGAGCAAAATCAAGCACAGTTGGGGGGTTTTGAGAAAATTGTGAAGGATTTTCCAAACCGGGCAAAATTTGAAAAAACGACAGGTCCGGTAGTGTCGAAAAAGTCAAAAATGGGGATTTTCCAAAACCTTGCTAAAAGGGGCCAGGGGGGCGGACTAAGTAAGAAAGGAGCAAAATCAAGCACAGTTGGGGCGTTTTGGGAAAATTGTGAAGGATTTTCCAAACCGGGCAAAATTTGAAAAAAAGACATGGCCGGTAGTGTCGAAAAAGTCAAAAATGGGGATTTTCCCAAACCTTGCTAAAAGGGGCCAGGGGGGCGGACTGAGTCAGAAAGGAGCAAAATCAAGCACAGTTGGGGCGTTTTGGGAAAATTGTGAAGGATTTTCCAAACCGGGCAAAATTTGAAAAAAACGACAGGGCCGGTAGTGTCGAAAAAGTCAAAAATGGGGATTTTCCCAAACTTTGCTTAAAGAAGCCAGAGGGGGGGGCTGGGTGAAAAAGGAGCAAAATCAAGCACAGTTGGGGCGTTTTGTGAAAATTGTGAAGGATTTTCCAAAGAGGGCAAAAATTGAAAAAAACGACAGGGGCGGTAGTGTCGAAAAAGTCAAAAATGGGGATTTTCACAAACCTTGCTAAAAGGTGCCAGGGGGTGGACTGAGTCAGAAAGGAGCAAAATCAAGCACAGTTGGGGCGTTGTGTGAAAATTGTGAAGGATTTTCCAAAGTGGGCAAAATTTGAAAAAAACGACAGGTCCGGTAGTGTCGAAAAAGTCAAAAATTGGGATTTTCCCAAACCTTGCTAAAACGGGCCAGGGGGGCGGACTGAGTCAGAAAGGAGCAAAATCAAGCACAGTTGGGGCGTTTTGGGAAAATTGTGAAGGATTTTCCAAACCGGGCAAAATTTGAAAAAAACGACAGGGCCGGTAGTGTCGAAAAAGTCAAAAATGGGGATTTTCCCAAACCTTGCTAAAAGGGGCCAGGGGGGCGGACTGAGTCAGAAAGGAGCAAAATCAAGCACAGTTGGGGCGTTTTGGGAAAATTGTGAAGGATTTTCCAAACCGGGCAAAATTTGAAAAAAACGACAGGGCCGGTAGTGTCGAAAAAGTCAAAAATGGGGATTTTCACAAAATTTGCTTAAAGAGGCCAGAGGGGGGGGGCTGAGTGAAAAACGAGCAAAATCAAGCACAGTTGGGGCGTTTTGTGAAAATTGTGAAGGATTTTCCATAGTGGGCAAAAATTGAAAAAAACGACAGGGCCGGTAGTGTCGAAAAAGTCAAAAATTGGGATTTTCCCAAACTTTGCTTAAAGAAGCCAGAGGGGGGGGCTGGGTGAAAAAGGAGCAAAATCAAGCACAGTTGGGGCGTTTTGTGAAAATTGTGAAGGATTTTCCAAAGAGGGCAAAAATTGAAAAAAACGACAGGGGCGGTAGTGTCGAAAAAGTCAAAAATGGGGATTTTCCTAAATTTTTGCTAAAAGGGGCCAGGGGGCGGGCTGATTGAAAAACGAGCAAAATCAAGCACAGTTGGGGCGTTTTGTGAAAATTGTGAAGGATTTTCCAAACCGGGCAAAATTTGAAAAAAAGACAGGGCCGGTAGTGTCGAAAAAGTCAAAAATTGGGATTTTCCCAAAACTTGCTAAAAGGTGCCAGGCGGCGGACTAAGTCAGAAAGGAGCAAAATCAAGCACAGTTGGGGCGTTTTGGGAAAATTGTGAAGGATTTTCCAAACCGGGTAAAATTTGAAAAAAAAGACAGTGCCGGTAGTGTCGAAAAAGTCAAAAATGGGGATTTTCACAAACCTTGCTAAAAGGTGCCAGGGGGTGGACTGAGTCAGAAAGGAGCAAAATCAAGCACAGTTGGGGCGTTTTGAGAAAATTGTGAAGGATTTTCCAAACCGGGCAAAATTTGAAAAAAACGACAGGTCCGGTAGTGTCGAAAAAGTCAAAAATTGGGATTTTCCCAAACCTTGCTAAAACGGGCCAGGGGGGCGGACTGAGTCAGAAAGGAGCAAAATCAAGCACAGTTGGGGCGTTTTGGGAAAATTGTGAAGGATTTTCCAAACCGGGTAAAATTTGAAAAAAAAGACAGGGCCGGTAGTGTCGAAAAAGTCAAAAATGGGGATTTTCCCAAACCTTCCTAAAAGGGGCCAGGGGTGCGGACTGAGTCAGAAAGGAGCAAAATCAAGCACAGTTGGGGCGTTTTGGGAAAATTGTGAAGGATTTATCAAACCGGGCAAAATTTGAAAAAAACGACAGTGCCGGTAGTGTCGAAAAAGTCAAAAATGGGGATTTTCCCAAACTTTGCTTAAAGAGGCCAGAGGGGGGGACTGGGTGAAAAAGGAGCAAAATCAAGCACAGTTGGGGCGTTTTGTGAAAATTGTGAAGGATTTTCCAAAGATGGCAAAAATTGAAAAAAACGACAGGTCCGGTAGTGTCGAAAAAGTCAAAAATTGGGATTTTCCCAAACCTTGCTAAAACGGGCCAGGGGGGCGGACTGAGTCAGAAAGGAGCAAAATCAAGCACAGTTGGGGCGTTTTGGGAAAATTGTGAAGGATTTTCGAAACCGGGCAAAATTTGAAAAAAACGACAGGGCCGGTAGTGTCGAAAAAGTCAAAAATGGGGATTTTCCCAAACTTTGCTTAAAGAAGCCAGAGGGGGGGGCTGGGTGAAAAAGGAGCAAAATCAAGCACAGTTGGGGCGTTTTGTGAAAATTGTGAAGGATTTTCCAAAGAGGGCAAAAATTGAAAAAAACGACAGGGGCGGTAGTGTCGAAAAAGTCAAAAATGGGGATTTTCACAAACCTTGCTAAAAGGTGCCAGGGGGTGGACTGAGTCAGAAAGGAGCAAAATCAAGCACAGTTGGGGCGTTTTGTGAAAATTGTGAAGGATTTTCCAAAGTGGGCAAAAATTGAAAAAAACGACAGGGCCGGTAGTGTCGAAAAAGTCAAAAATGCGGATTTTCCGAAACCTTGCTAAAAGGGGCCAGTGGGGCGGACTGAGTCAGAAATGAGCAAAATCAAGCACAGTTGGGGCGTTTTGAGAAAATTGTGAAGGATTTTCCAAACCGGGCTAAATTTGAAAAAAAAGACAGGTCCGGTAGTGTCGAAAAAGTCAAAAATGGGGATTTTCCAAAACCTTGCTAAAAGGGGCCAGGGGGGCGGACTAAGTAAGAAAGGAGCAAAATCAAGCACAGTTGGGGCGTTTTGGGAAAATTGTGAAGGATTTTCCAAACCGGGCAAAATTTGAAAAAAAAGACATGGCCGGTAGTGTCGAAAAAGTCAAAAATGGGGATTTTCCCAAACCTTGCTAAAAGGGGCCAGGGGGGCGGACTGAGTCAGAAAGGAGCAAAATCAAGCACAGTTGGGGCGTTTTGGGAAAATTGTGAAGGATTTTCCAAACCGGGCAAAATTTGAAAAAAACGACAGTGCCGGTAGTGTCGAAAAAGTCAAAAATGGGGATTTTCCCAAACTTTGCTTAAAGAGGCCAGAGGGGGGGGCTGGGTGAAAAAGGAGCAAAATCAAGCACAGTTGGGGCGTTTTGTGAAAATTGTGAAGGATTTTCCAAAGAGGGCAAAAATTGAAAAGAACGACAGGGGCGGTAGTGTCGAAAAAGTCAAAAATGGGGATTTTCACAAACCTTGCTAAAAGGTGCCAGGGGGTGGACTGAGTCAGAAAGGAGCAAAATCAAGCACAATTGGGGCGTTTTGAGAAAATTGTGAAGGATTTTCCAAAGTGGGCAAAATTTGAAAAAAACGACAGGTCCGGTAGTGTCGAAAAAGTCAAAAATTGGGATTTTCCCAAACCTTGCTAAAACGGGCCAGGGGGGCGGACTGAGTCAGAAAGGAGCAAAATCAAGCACAGTTGGGGCGTTTTGGGAAAATTGTGAAGGATTTTTAAAACCGGGCAAAATTTGAAAAAAACGACAGGGCCGGTAGTGTCGAAAAAGTCAAAAATGGGGATTTTCCTAAATTTTTGCTAAAAGGGGCCAGGGGGCGGGCTGATTGAAAAACGAGCAAAATCAAGCACAGTTGGGGCGTTTTGTGAAAATTGTGAAGGATTTTCCAAACCGGGCAAAATTTGAAAAAAAGACAGGGCCGGTAGTGTCGAAAAAGTCAAAAATTGGGATTTTCCCAAAACTTGCTAAAAGGTGCCAGGCGGCGGACTGAGTCAGAAAGGAGCAAAATCAAGCACAGTTGGGGCGTTTTGGGAAAATTGTGAAGGATTTTACAAACCGGGTAAAATTTGAAAAAAAAGACAGTGCCGGTAGTGTCGATAAAGTCAAAAATGCGGATTTTCCCAAACCTTGCTAAAAGGGGCCAGGGGGGCGGACTGAGTCAGAAATGAGCAAAATCAAGCACAGTTGGGGCGTTTTGAGAAAATTGTGAAGGATTTTCCAAACCGGGCAAAATTTGAAAAAAACGACAGGTCCGGTAGTGTCGAAAAAGTCAAAAATGGGCATTTTCCCAAACCTTGCTAAAAGGGGCCAGGGGTGCGGACTGAGTCAGAAAGGAGCAAAATCAAGCACAGTTGGGGCGTTTTGGGAAAATTGTGAAGGATTTTCCAAACCGGGCATAAATTGAAAAAAAAGACAGGTCCGGTAGTGTCGAAAAAGTCAAAAATTGGGATTTTCCCAAACCTTGCTAAAACGGGCCAGGGGGGCGGACTGAGTCAGAAAGGAGCAAAATCAAGCACAGTTGGGGCGTTTTGGGAAAATTGTGAAGGATTTTTTAAACCGGGCAAAATTTGAAAAAAACGACAGGGCCGGTAGTGTCGAAAAAGTCAAAAATGGGGATTTTCCCAAATTTTTGCTAAAAGGGGCCAGGGGGCGGGCTGATTGAAAAACGAGCAAAATCAAGCACAGTTGGGGCGTTTTGTGAAAATTGTGAAGGATTTTCCAAACCGGGCAAAATTTGAAAAAAAGACAGGGCCGGTAGTGTCGAAAAAGTCAAAAATGGGGATTTTCCCAAATTTTTGCTAAAAGGGGCCAGGGGGCGGGCTGATGGAAAAACGAGCAAAATCAAGCACAGTTGGGGCGTTTTGTGAAAATTGTGAAGGATTTTCCAAACCGGGCAAAATTTGAAAAAAAGACAGGGCCGGTAGTGTCGAAAAAGTCAAAAACGGGGATTTTCCCAAACCTTGCTAAAAGGTGCCAGGGGGCGGACTGAGTCAGAAAGGAGCAAAATCAAGCACAGTTGGGGCGTTGTGTGAAAATTGTGAATGATTTTCCAAACCGGGTAAAATTTGAAAAAAAAGACAGGGCCGGTAGTGTCGAAAAAGTCAAAAATGGGGATTTTCCCAAACCTTGCTAAAAGGGGCCAGGGGGGCGGACTGAGTCAGAAAGGAGCAAAATCAAGCACAGTTGGGGCGTTTTGGGAAAATTGTGAAGGATTTTCCAAACCGGGCAAAATTTGAAAAAAACGACAGGGCCGGTAGTGTCGAAAAAGTCAAAAATGGGGATTTTCACAAAATTTGCTTAAAGAGGCCAGAGGGGGGGGGCTGAGTGAAAAACGAGCAAAATCAAGCACAGTTGGGGCGTTTTGTGAAAATTGTGAAGGATTTTCCATAGTGGGCAAAAATTGAAAAAAACGACAGGGCCGGTAGTGTCGAAAAAGTCAAAAATGCGGATTTTCCCAAACCTTGCTAAAAGGGGCCAGTGGGGCGGACTGAGTCAGAAATGAGCAAAATCAAGCACAGTTGGGGGGTTTTGAGAAAATTGTGAAGGATTTTCCAAACCGGGCAAAATTTGAAAAAACGACAGGTCCGGTAGTGTCGAAAAAGTCAAAAATGGGGATTTTCCAAAACCTTGCTAAAAGGGGCCAGGGGGGCGGACTAAGTAAGAAAGGAGCAAAATCAAGCACAGTTGGGGCGTTTTGGGAAAATTGTGAAGGATTTTCCAAACCGGGCAAAATTTGAAAAAAAAGACATGGCCGGTAGTGTCGAAAAAGTCAAAAATGGGGATTTTCCCAAACCTTGCTAAAAGGGGCCAGGGGGGCGGACTGAGTCAGAAAGGAGCAAAATCAAGCACAGTTGGGGCGTTTTGGGAAAATTGTGAAGGATTTTCCAAACCGGGCAAAATTTGAAAAAAACGACAGGGCCGGTAGTGTCGAAAAAGTCAAAAATGGGGATTTTCCCAAACTTTGCTTAAAGAAGCCAGAGGGGGGGGCTGGGTGAAAAAGGAGCAAAATCAAGCACAGTTGGGGCGTTTTGTGAAAATTGTGAAGGATTTTCCAAAGAGGGCAAAAATTGAAAAAAACGACAGGGGCGGTAGTGTCGAAAAAGTCAAAAATGGGGATTTTCACAAACCTTGCTAAAAGGTGCCAGGGGGTGGACTGAGTCAGAAAGGAGCAAAATCAAGCACAGTTGGGGCGTTGTGTGAAAATTGTGAAGGATTTTCCAAAGTGGGCAAAATTTGAAAAAAACGACAGGTCCGGTAGTGTCGAAAAAGTCAAAAATTGGGATTTTCCCAAACCTTGCTAAAACGGGCCAGGGGGGCGGACTGAGTCAGAAAGGAGCAAAATCAAGCACAGTTGGGGCGTTTTGGGAAAATTGTGAAGGATTTTCCAAACCGGGCAAAATTTGAAAAAAACGACAGGGCCGGTAGTGTCGAAAAAGTCAAAAATGGGGATTTTCCCAAATTTTTGCTAAAAGGGGCCAGGGTGCGGGCTGATTGAAAAAGGAGCAAAATCAAGCACAGTTGGGGCGTTTTGTGAAAATTGTGAAGGATTTTCCAAACCGGGCAAAATTTGAAAAAAAGACAGGGCCGGTAGTGTCGAAAAAGTCAAAAATGGGGATTTTCCCAAACCTTGCTAAAAGGGGCCAGGGGGGCGGACTAAGTAAGAAAGGAGCAAAATCAAGCACAGTTGGGGCGTTTTGGGAAAATTGTGAATGATTTTCCAAACCGGGCAAAATTTGAAAAAAACGACAGTGCCGGTAGTGTCGAAAAAGTCAAAAATGGGGATTTTCCCAAACTTTGCTTAAAGAGGCAAGAGGCGGGGGCTGGGTGAAAAAGGAGCAAAATCAAGCACAGTTGGGGCGTTTTGTGAAAATTGTGAAGGATTTTCCAAAGATGGCAAAAATTGAAAAAAACGACAGGTCCGGTAGTGTCGAAAAAGTCAAAAATTGGGATTTTCCCAAACCTTGCTAAAACGGGCCAGGGGGGCGGACTGAGTCAGAAAGGAGCAAAATCAAGCACAGTTGGGGCGTTTTGGGAAAATTGTGAAGGATTTTCCAAACCGGGCAAAATTTGAAAAAAACGACAGGGCCGGTAGTGTCGAAAAAGTCAAAAATGGGGATTTTCCCAAATTTTTGCTAAAAGGGGCCAGGGGGCGGGCTGATTGAAAAAGGAGCAAAATCAAGCACAGTTGGGGCGTTTTGTGAAAATTGTGAAGGATTTTCCAAACCGGGCAAAATTTGAAAAAAAGACAGGGCCGGTAGTGTCGAAAAAGTCAAAAATGGGGATTTTCCCAAACCTTGCTAAAAGGGGCCAGGGGGGCGGACTAAGTAAGAAAGGAGCAAAATCAAGCACAGTTGGGGCGTTTTGGGAAAATTGTGAATGATTTTCCAAACCGGGCAAAATTTGAAAAAAACGACAGTGCCGGTAGTGTTGAAAAAGTCAAAAATGGGGATTTTCCAAAACTTTGCTTAAAGATGCCAGAGGGGGGGGGGCTGGGTGAAAAAGGAGCAAAATCAAGCACAGTTGGGGCGTTTTGTGAAAATTGTGAAGGATTTTCCAAAGTGGGCAAAAATTGAAAAAAACGACAGGTCCGGTAGTGTCGAAAAAGTCAAAAATGGGGATTTTCACAAACCTTGCTAAAACGGGCCAGGGGGGCGGACTGAGTCAGAAAGGAGCAAAATCAAGCACAGTTGGGGCGTTTTGGGAAAATTGTGAAGGATTTTTTAAACCGGGCAAAATTTGAAAAAAACGCCAGGGCCGGTAGTGTCGAAAAAGTCAAAAATGGGGATTTTCCCAAATTTTTGCTAAAAGGGGCCAGGGGGCGGGCTGATTGAAAAACGAGCAAAATCAAGCACAGTTGGGGCGTTTTGTGAAAATTGTGAAGGATTTTCCAAACCGGGCAAAATTTGAAAAAAAGACAGGGCCGGTAGTGTCGAAAAAGTCAAAAATGGGGATTTTCCCAAACCTTGCTAAAAGGTGCCAGGGGGCGGACTGAGTCAGAAAGGAGCAAAATCAAGCACAGTTGGGGCGTTTTGGGAAAATTGTGAAGGATTTTCCAAACCGGGTAAAATTTGAAAAAAAAGACAGGGCCGGTAGTGTCGAAAAAGTCAAAAATGGGGATTTTCCCAAACCTTGCTAAAAGGGGCCAGGGGGGCGGACTGAGTCAGAAAGGAGCAAAATCAAGCACAGTTGGGGCGTTTTGGGAAAATTGTGAAGGATTTTCCAAACCGGGCAAAATTTGAAAAAAACGACAGTGCCGGTAGTGTCGAAAAAGTCAAAAATGGGGATTTTCCCAAACTTTGCTTAAAGAGGCCAGAGGGGGGGGGCTGGGTGAAAAAGGAGCAAAATCAAGCACAGTTGGGGCGTTTTGTGAAAATTGTGAAGGATTTTCCAAACCGGGCAAAATTTGAAAAAAAGACAGGGCCGGTAGTGTCGAAAAAGTCAAAAATGGGGATTTTCCCAAACCTTGCTAAAAGGGGCCAGGGGGGCGGACTAAGTAAGAAAGGAGCAAAATCAAGCACAGTTGGGGCGTTTTGGGAAAATTGTGAATGATTTTCCAAACCGGGCAAAATTTGAAAAAAACGACAGTGCCGGTAGTGTTGAAAAAGTCAAAAATGGGGATTTTCCAAAACTTTGCTTAAAGATGCCAGAGGGGGGGGCTGGGTGAAAAAGGAGCAAAATCAAGCACAGTTGGGGCGTTTTGTGAAAATTGTGAAGGATTTTCCAAAGTGGGCAAAAATTGAAAAAAACGACAGGTCCGGTAGTGTCGAAAAAGTCAAAAATGGGGATTTTCACAAACCTTGCTAAAACGGGCCAGGGGGGCGGACTGAGTCAGAAAGGAGCAAAATCAAGCACAGTTGGGGCGTTTTGGGAAAATTGTGAAGGATTTTTTAAACCGGGCAAAATTTGAAAAAAACGCCAGGGCCGGTAGTGTCGAAAAAGTCAAAAATGGGGATTTTCCCAAATTTTTGCTAAAAGGGGCCAGGGGGCGGGCTGATTGAAAAACGAACAAAATCAAGCACAGTTGGGGCGTTTTGTGAAAATTGTGAAGGATTTTCCAAACCGGGCAAAATTTGAAAAAAAGACAGGGCCGGTAGTGTCGAAAAAGTCAAAAATGGGGATTTTCCCAAACCTTGCTAAAAGGTGCCAGGGGGCGGACTGAGTCAGAAAGGAGCAAAATCAAGCACAGTTGGGGCGTTTTGGGAAAATTGTGAAGGATTTTCCAAACCGGGTAAAATTTGAAAAAAAAGACAGGGCCGGTAGTGTCGAAAAAGTCAAAAATGGGGATTTTCCCAAACCTTGCTAAAAGGGGCCAGGGGGGCGGACTGAGTCAGAAAGGAGCAAAATCAAGCACAGTTGGGGCGTTTTGGGAAAATTGTGAAGGATTTTCCAAACCGGGCAAAATTTGAAAAAAACGACAGTGCCGGTAGTGTCGAAAAAGTCAAAAATGGGGATTTTCCCAAACTTTGCTTAAAGAGGCCAGAGGGGGGGGGCTGGGTGAAAAAGGAGCAAAATCAAGCACAGTTGGGGCGTTTTGTGAAAATTGTGAAGGATTTTCCAAAGATGGCAAAAATTGAAAAAAACGACAGGTCCGGTAGTGTCGAAAAAGTCAAAAATTGGGATTTTCCCAAACCTTGCTAAAACGGGCCAGGGGGGCGGACTGAGTCAGAAAGGAGCAAAATCAAGCACAGTTGGGGCGTTTTGGGAAAATTGTGAAGGATTTTCCAAACCGGGCAAAATTTGAAAAAAACGACAGTGCCGGTAGTGTCGAAAAAGTCAAAAATGGGGATTTTCACAAACTTTGCTTAAAGAGGCCAGAGGGGGGGGGCTGGGTGAAAAAGGAGCAAAATCAAGCACAGTTGGGGCGTTTTGTGAAAATTGTGAAGGATTTTCCAAAGAGGGCAAAAATTGAAAAAAACGACAGGGCCGGTAGTGTCGAAAAAGTCAAAAATGGGGATTTTCACAAACCTTGCTAAAAGGTGCCAGGGGGTGGACTTAGTCAGAAAGGAGCAAAATCAAGCACAGTTGGGGCGTTTTGAGAAAATTGTGAAGGATTTTCCAAAGTGGGCAAAATTTGAAAAAAACGACAGGTCCGGTAGTGTCGAAAAAGTCAAAAATTGGGATTTTCCCAAATTTTTGCTAAAAGGGGCCAGGGGGCGGGCTGATTGAAAAACGAGCAAAATCAAGCACAGTTGGGGCGTTTTGTGAAAATTGTGAAGGATTTTCCAAACCGGGCAAAATTTGAAAAAAAGACAGGGCCGGTAGTGTCGAAAAAGTCAAAAATGGGGATTTTCCCAAACTTTGCTTAAAGAGGCCAGAGGGGGGGGCTGGGTGAAAAAGGAGCAAAATCAAGCACAGTTGGGGCGTTTTGTGAAAATTGTGAAGGATTTTCCAAAGTGGGCAAAAATTGAAAAAAACGACAGGGCCGGTAGTGTCGAAAAAGTCAAAAATGGGGATTTTCCCAAACCTTGCTAAAAGGTGCCAGGGAGCGGACTGAGTCAGAAAGAAGCAAAATCAAGCACAGTTGGGGCGTTTTGGGAAAATTGTGAAGGATTTTCCAACGTGGGCAAAAATTGAAAAAAACGACAGGGCCGGTAGTGTCGAAAAAGTCAAAAATGCGGATTTTCCCAAACCTTGCTAAAACGGGCCAGGGGGGCGGACTGAGTCAGAAAGGAGCAAAATCAAGCACAGTTGGGGCGTTTTGGGAAAATTGTGAAGGATTTTCCAAACCGGGCAAAATTTGAAAAAAACGACAGGGCCGGTAGTGTCGAAAACGTCAAAAATGGGGATTTTCCCAAATTTTTGCTAAAAGGGGCCAGGGGGCGGGCTGATGGAAAAACGAGCAAAATCAAGCACAGTTGGGGCGTTTTGTGAAAATTGTGAAGGATTTTCCAAACCGGGCAAAATTTGAAAAAAAGACAGGGCCGGTAGTGTCGAAAAAGTCAAAAATGGGGATTTTCCCAAACCTTGCTAAAAGGTGCCAGGGGGCGGACTGAGTCAGAAAGGAGCAAAATCAAGCACAGTTGGGGCGTTGTGTGACAATTGTGAATGATTTTCCAAACCGGGTAAAATTTGAAAAAAAAGACAGGGCCGGTAGTGTCGAAAAAGTCAAAAATGGGGATTTTCCCAAACCTTGCTAAAAGGGGCCAGGGGGGCGGACTGAGTCAGAAAGGAGCAAAATCAAGCACAGTTGGGGCGTTTTGTGAAAATTGTGAAGGATTTTCCAAACCGGGCAAAATTTGAAAAAAACGACAGGTCCGGTAGTGTCGAAAAAGTCAAAAATTTGGATTTTCCCAAATTTTTGCTAAAGGGGCCAGGGGGCGGGCTGATTGAAAAACGAGCAAAATCAAGCACAGTTGGGGCGTTTTGTGAAAATTGTGAAGGATTTTCCAAAGAGGGCAAAAATTGAAAAGAACGACAGGGGCGGTAGTGTCGAAAAAGTCAAAAATTGGGATTTTCACAAACCTTGCTAAAAGGTGCCAGGGGGTGGACTGAGTCAGAAAGGAGCAAAATCAAGCACAATTGGGGCGTTTTGAGAAAATTGTGAAGGATTTTCCAAAGTGGGCAAAATTTGAAAAAAACGACAGGTCCGGTAGTGTCGAAAAAGTCAAAAATTGGGATTTTCCCAAACCTTGCTAAAACGGGCCAGGGGGGCGGACTGAGTCAGAAAGGAGCAAAATCAAGCACAGTTGGGGCGTTTTGGGAAAATTGAGAAGGATTTTTTAAACCGGGCAAAATTTGAAAAAAAACGACAGGGCCGGTAGTGTCGAAAAAGTCAAAAATGGGGATTTTCGCAAACTTTTGCTAAAAGGGGCCAGGGGGAGGGCTGATTGAAAAACGAGCAAAATCAAGCACAGTTGGGGCGTTTTGGGAAAATTGTGAAGGATTTTCCAAACCGGGTAAAATTTGAAAAAAAAGACAGGGCCGGTAGTGTCGAAAAATTCAAAAATGGGGATTTTCCCAAACCTTGCTAAAAGGGGCCAGGGGGGCGGACTGAGTAAGAAAGGAGCAAAATCAAGCACAGTTGGGGCGTTTTGGGAAAATTGTGAAGGATTTTCCAAACCGGGCAAAATTTGAAAAAAAGACAGGGCCGGTAGTGTCGAAAAAGTCAAAAATGGGGATTTTCCCAAACCTTGCTAAAAGGGGCCAGGGGGGCGGACTGAGTCAGAAAGGAGCAAAATCAAGCACAGTTGGGGCGTTTTGGGAAAATTGTGAAGGATTTTCCAAACCGGGCAAAATTTGAAAAAAACGGCAGTTCCGGTAGTGTCGAAAAAGTCAAAAATGGGGATTTTCCCAAACTTTGCTTAAAGAGGCAAGAGGGGGGGGCTGGGTGAAAAAGGAGCAAAATCAAGCACAGTTGGGGCGTTTTGGGAACATTGTGAAGGATTTTCCAAACCGGGCAAAATTTGAAAAAAACGACAGGGCCGGTAGTGTCGAAAAAGTCAAAAATGGGGATTTTCCCAAATTTTTGCTAAAAGGGGCCAGGGGGCGGGCTGATTGAAAAACGAGCAAAATCAAGCACAGTTGGGGCGTTTTGTGAAAATTGTGAAGGATTTTCCAAACCGGGCAAAATTTGAAAAAAACGACAGTGCCGGTAGTGTCGAAAAAGTCAAAAATGGGGATTTTCACAAACTTTGCTTAAAGAGGCCAGAGGGGGGGGCTGGGTGAAAAAGGAGCAAAATCAAGCACAGTTGGGGCGTTTTGTGAAAATTGTGAAGGATTTTCCAAAGTGGGCAAAAATTGAAAAAAACGACAGGGCCGGTAGTGTCGAAAAAGTCAAAAATGGGGATTTTCCCAAACCTTGCTAAAAGGGGCCAGGGGGGCGGACTAAGTAAGAAAGGAGCAAAATCAAGCACAGTTGGGGCGTTTTGGGAAAATTGTGAATGATTTTCCAAACCGGGCAAAATTTGAAAAAAACGACAGTGCCGGTAGTGTTGAAAAAGTCAAAAATGGGGATTTTCCAAAACTTTGCTTAAAGAGGCCAGAGGGGGGGGGCTGGGTGAAAAAGGAGCAAAATCAAGCACAGTTGGGGCGTTTTGTGAAAATTGTGAAGGATTTTCCAAAGAGGGCAAAAATTGAAAAAAACGACAGGGGCGGTAGTGTCGAAAAAGTCAAAAATGGGGATTTTCACAAACCTTGCTAAAAGGTGCCAGGGGGTGGACTGAGTCAGAAAGGAGCAAATTCAAGCACAGTTGGGGCGTTTTGGGAAAATTGTGAAGGATTTCTTAAACCGGGCAAAATTTGAAAAAAACGACAGGGCCGGTAGTGTCGAAAAAGTCAAAAATGGGGATTTTCACAAAATTTGCTTAAAGAGGCCAGAGGGGGGGGGGCTGAGTGAAAAACGAGCAAAATCAAGCACAGTTGGGGCGTTTTGGGAAAATTGTGAAGGATTTTCCATAGTGGGCAAAAATTGAAAAAAACGACAGGGCCGGTAGTGTCGAAAAAGTCAAAAATGCGGATTTTCCCAAACCTTGCTAAAAGGGGCCAGTGGGGCGGACTGAGTCAGAAATGAGCAAAATCAAGCACAGTTGGGGCGTTTTGTGAAAATTGTGAAGGATTTTCCAGAGTGGGCAAAATTTGAAAAAAACGACAGGTCCGGTAGTGTCGAAAAAGTCAAAAATTGGGATTTTCCCAAACCTTGCTAAAACGGGCCAGGGGGGCGGACTGAGTCAGAAAGGAGCAAAATCAAGCACAGTTGGGGCGTTTTGGGAAAATTGTGAAGGATTTTTTAAACCGGGCAAAATTTGAAAAAAACGCCAGGGCCGGTAGTGTCGAAAAAGTCAAAAATGGGGATTTTCCCAAATTTTTGCTAAAAGGGGCCAGGGGGCGGGCTGATTGAAAAACGAGCAAAATCAAGCACAGTTGGGGCGTTTTGTGAAAATTGTGAAGGATTTTCCAAACCGGGCAAAATTTGAAAAAAACGACAGTGCCGGTAGTGTCGAAAAAGTCAAAAATGGGGATTTTCACAAACTTTGCTTAAAGAGGCCAGAGGGGGGGGCTGGGTGAAAAAGGAGCAAAATCAAGCACAGTTGGGGCGTTTTGTGAAAATTGTGAAGGATTTTCCAAACCGGGCAAAATTTGAAAAAAACGACAGTGTCGAAAAAGTCAAAAATGGGGATTTTCCCAAACTTTGCATAAAGAGGCCAGAGGGGGGGGCTGGGTGAAAAAGGAGCAAAATCAAGCACAGTTGGGGCGTTTTGTGAAAATTGTGAAGGATTTTCCAAAGAGGGCAAAAATTGAAAAAAACGACAGGGCCGGTAGTGTCGAAAAAGTCAAAAATGGGGATTTTCACAAACCTTGCTAAAAGGTGCCAGGGGGTGGACTGAGTCAGAAAGGAGCAAAATCAAGCACAATTGGGGCGTTTTGAGAAAATTGTGAAGGATTTTCCAAAGTGGGCAAAATTTGAAAAAAACGACAGGTCCGGTAGTGTCGAAAAAGTCAAAAATTGGGATTTTCCAAAACCTTGCTAAAACGGGCCAGGGGGGCGGACTGAGTCAGAAAGGAGCAAAATCAAGCACAGTTGGGGCGTTTTGGGAAAATTATGAAGGATTTTTTAAACCGGGCAAAATTTGAAAAAAACGACAGGGCCGGTAGTGTCGAAAAAGTCAAAAATGGGGATTTTCCCAAATTTTTGCTAAAAGGGGCCAGGGGGCGGGCTGATTGAAAAACGAGCAAAATCAAGCACAGTTGGGGCGTTTTGGGAAAATTGTGAAGGATTTTCCAAACCGGGTAAAATTTGAAAAAAAAGACAGGGCCGGTAGTGTCGAAAAATTCAAAAATGGGGATTTTCCCAAACCTTGCTAAAAGGGGCCAGGGGGGCGGACTGAGTCAGAAAGGAGCAAAATCAAGCACAGTTGGGGCGTTTTGGGAAAATTGTGAAGGATTTTCCAAACCGGGCAAAATTTGAAAAAAAGACAGGGCCGGTAGTGTCGAAAAAGTCAAAAATGGGGATTTTCCCAAACCTTGCTAAAAGGGGCCAGGGGGGCGGACTGAGTCAGAAAGGAGCAAAATCAAGCACAGTTGGGGCGTTTTGTGAAAATTGTGAAGGATTTTCCAAAGATGGCAAAAATTGAAAAAAACGACAGGTCCGGTAGTGTCGAAAAAGTCAAAAATTGGGATTTTCCCAAACCTTGCTAAAACGGGCCAGGGGGGCGGACTGAGTCAGAAAGGAGCAAAATCAAGCACAGTTGGGGCGTTTTGTGAAAATTGTGAAGGATTTTCCATAGTGGGCAAAAATTGAAAAAAACGACAGGGCCGGTAGTGTCGAAAAAGTCAAAAATGCGGATTTTCCCAAACCTTGCTAAAAGGGGCCAGTGGGGCGGACTGAGTCAGAAATGAGCAAAATCAAGCACAGTTGGGGCGTTTTGTGAAAATTGTGAAGGATTTTCCAAAGTGGGCAAAATTTGAAAAAAACGACAGGTCCGGTAGTGTCGAAAAAGTCAAAAATTGGGATTTTCCCAAACCTTGCTAAAACGGGCCAGGGGGGCGGACTGAGTCAGAAAGGAGCAAAATTAAGCACAGTTGGGGCGTTTTGGGAAAATTGTGAAGGATTTTCCAAACCGGGCAAAATTTGAAAAAAACGACAGGTCCGGTAGTGTCGAAAAAGTCAAAAATGGGGATTTTCCCAAATTTTTGCTAAAAGGGGCCAGGGGGCGGGCTGATTGAAAAATGAGCAAAATCAAGCACAGTTGGGGCGTTTTGTGAAAATTGTGAAGGATTTTCCAAACCGGGCAAAATTTGAAAAAAAGACAGGGCCGGTAGTGTCGAAAAAGTCAAAAATGGGGATTTTCCCAAACCTTGCTAAAAGGGGCCAGGGGGGCGGACTGAGTCAGAAAGGAGCAAAATCAAGCACAGTTGGGGCGTTTTGGGAAAATTGTGAAGGATTTTCCAAACCGGGCAAAATTTGAAAAAAACGACGGTGCCGGTAGTGTCGAAAAAGTCAAAAATGGGGATTTTCACAAACTTTGCTTAAAGAGGCCAGAGGGGGGGGCTGGGTGAAAAAGGAGCAAAATCAAGCACAGTTGGGGCGTTTTGGGAAAATTGTGAAGGATTTTCCAAACCGGGCAAAATTTGAAAAAAACGACAGTGCCGGTAGTGTCGAAAAAGTCAAAAATGGGGATTTTCACAAACTTTGCTTAAAGAGGCCAGAGGGGGGGGCTGGGTGAAAAAGGAGCAAAATCAAGCACAGTTGGGGCGTTTTGGGAAAATTGTGAAGGATTTTCCAAACCGGGCAAAATTTGAAAAAAAAGACATGGCCGGTAGTGTCGAAAAAGTCAAAAATGGGGATTTTCCCAAACCTTGCTAAAAGGGGCCAGGGGGGCGGACTGAGTCAGAAAGGAGCAAAATTAAGCACAGTTGGGGCGTTTTGGGAAAATTGTGAAGGATTTTCCAAACCGGGCAAAATTTGAAAAAAAGACAGGGCCGGTAGTGTCGAAAAAGTCAAAAATGGGGATTTTCCCAAACCTTGCTAAAAGGGGCCAGGGGGGCGGACTGAGTCAGAAAGGAGCAAAATCAAGCACAGTTGGGGCGTTTTGTGAAAATTGTGAAGGATTTTCCAAAGATGGCAAAAATTGAAAAAAACGACAGGTCCGGTAGTGTCGAAAAAGTCAAAAATTGGGATTTTCCCAAACCTTGCTAAAACGGGCCAGGGGGGCGGACTGAGTCAGAAAGGAGCAAAATCAAGCACAGTTGGGGCGTTTTGTGAAAATTGTGAAGGATTTTCCATAGTGGGCAAAAATTGAAAAAAACGACAGGGCCGGTAGTGTCGAAAAAGTCAAAAATGCGGATTTTCCCAAACCTTGCTAAAAGGGGCCAGTGGGGCGGACTGAGTCAGAAATGAGCAAAATCAAGCACAGTTGGGGCGTTTTGTGAAAATTGTGAAGGATTTTCCAAAGTGGGCAAAATTTGAAAAAAACGACAGGTCCGGTAGTGTCGAAAAAGTCAAAAATGGGGATTTTCCCAAACCTTGCTAAAACGGGCCAGGGGGGCGGACTGAGTCAGAAAGGAGCAAAATTAAGCACAGTTGGGGCGTTTTGGGAAAATTGTGAAGGATTTTCCAAACCGGGCAAAATTTGAAAAAAACGACAGGTCCGGTAGTGTCGAAAAAGTCAAAAATGGGGATTTTCCCAAATTTTTGCTAAAAGGGGCCAGGGGGCGGGCTGATTGAAAAATGAGCAAAATCAAGCACAGTTGGGGCGTTTTGTGAAAATTGTGAAGGATTTTCCAAACCGGGCAAAATTTGAAAAAAAGACAGGGCCGGTAGTGTCGAAAAAGTCAAAAATGGGGATTTTCCCAAACCTTGCTAAAAGGGGCCAGGGGGGCGGACTGAGTCAGAAAGGAGCAAAATCAAGCACAGTTGGGGCGTTTTGGGAAAATTGTGAAGGATTTTCCAAACCGGGCAAAATTTGAAAAAAACGACGGTGCCGGTAGTGTCGAAAAAGTCAAAAATGGGGATTTTCACAAACTTTGCTTAAAGAGGCCAGAGGGGGGGGCTGGGTGAAAAAGGAGCAAAATCAAGCACAGTTGGGGCGTTTTGGGAAAATTGTGAAGGATTTTCCAAACCGGGCAAAATTTGAAAAAAACGACAGTGCCGGTAGTGTCGAAAAAGTCAAAAATGGGGATTTTCACAAACTTTGCTTAAAGAGGCCAGAGGGGGGGGGCTGGGTGAAAAAGGAGCAAAATCAAGCACAGTTGGGGCGTTTTGGGAAAATTGTGAAGGATTTTCCAAACCGGGCAAAATTTGAAAAAAAAGACATGGCCGGTAGTGTCGAAAAAGTCAAAAATGGGGATTTTCCCAAACCTTGCTAAAAGGGGCCAGGGGGGGCGGACTGAGTCAGAAAGGAGCAAAATTAAGCACAGTTGGGGCGTTTTGGGAAAATTGTGAAGGATTTTCCAAACCGGGCAAAATTTGAAAAAAACGACAGGGCCGGTAGTGTCGAAAAAGTCAAAAATGGGGATTTTCCCAAATTTTTGCTAAAAGGGGCCAGGGGGCGGGCTGATTGAAAAATGAGCAAAATCAAGCACAGTTGGGGCGTTTTGTGAAAATTGTGAAGGATTTTCCAAACCGGGCAAAATTTGAAAAAAAGACAGGGCCGGGTAGTGTCGAAAAAGTCAAAAATGCGGATTTTCCGAAACCTTGCTAAAAGGGGCCAGTGGGGCGGACTGAGTCAGAAATGAGCAAAATCAAGCACAGTTGGGGCGTTTTGAGAAAATTGTGAAGGATTTTCCAAACCGGGCTAAATTTGAAAAAAACGACAGGTCCGGTAGTGTCGAAAAAGTCAAAAATGGGGATTTTCCAAAACCTTGCTAAAAGGGGCCAGGGGGGCGGACTGAGTCAGAAAGGAGCAAAATCAAGCACAGTTGGGGCGTTTTGGGAAAATTGTGAAGGATTTTCCAAACCGGGCAAAATTTGAAAAAAACGACAGTGCCGGTAGTGTCGAAAAAGTCAAAAATGGGGATTTTCCCAAACTTTGCTTAAAGAGGCCAGAGGGGGGGGCTGGGTGAAAAAGGAGCAAAATCAAGCACAGTTGGGGCGTTTTGTGAAAATTGTGAAGGATTTTCCAAAGAGGGCAAAAATTGAAAAGAACGACAGGGGCGGTAGTGTCGAAAAAGTCAAAAATGGGGATTTTCACAAACCTTGCTAAAAGGTGCCAAGGGGTGGACTGAGTCAGAAAGGAGCAAAATCAAGCACAATTGGGGCGTTTTGAGAAAATTGTGAAGGATTTTCCAAAGTGGGCAAAATTTGAAAAAAACGACAGGTCCGGTAGTGTCGAAAAAGTCAAAAATTGGGATTTTCCCCAAACCTTGCTAAAACGGGCCAGGGGGCGGACTGAGTCAGAAAGGAGCAAAATCAAGCACAGTTGGGGCGTTTTGGGAAAATTGTGAAGGATTTTTTAAACCGGGCAAAATTTGAAAAAAAAGGACAGGGCCGGTAGTGTCGAAAAAGTAAAAAATGGGGATTTTCCCAAATTTTTGCTAAAAGGGGCCAGGGGGCGGGCTGATTGAAAAACGAGCAAAATCAAGCACAGTTGGGGCGTTTTGTGAAAATTGTGAAGGATTTTCCAAACCGGGCAAAATTTGAAAAAAAGACAGGGCCGGTAGTGTCGAAAAAGTCAAAAATGGGGATTTTCCCAAACCTTGCTAAAAGGTGCCATGGGGCGGACTGAGTCAGAAAGGAGCAAAATCAAGCACAGTTGGGGCGTTTTGGGAAAATTGTGAAGGATTTTCCAAACCGGGTAAAATTTGAAAAAAAAGACAGGGCCGGTAGTATCGAAAAAGTCAAAAATGGGGATTTTCCCAAACCTTGCTAAAAGGGGCCAGGGGGGCGGACTGAGTCAGAAAGGAGCAAAATCAAGCACAGTTGGGGCGTTTTGGGAAAATTGTGAAGGATTTTCCAAACCGGGCAAAATTTGAAAAAAACGACAGTGCCGGTAGTGTCAAAAAGTCAAAAATGGGGATTTTCCCAAACTTTGCTTAAAGAGGCCAGAGGGGGGGGCTGGGTGAAAAAGGAGCAAAATCAAGCACAGTTTGGGCGTTTTGTGAAAATTGTGAAGGATTTTCCATAGTGGGCAAAAATTGAAAAAAACGACAGGGCCGGTAGTGTCGAAAAAGTCAAAAATGCGGATTTTCCCAAACCTTGCTAAAAGGGGCCAGTGGGGCGGACTGAGTCAGAAATGAGCAAAATCAAGCACAGTTGGGGCGTTTTGTGAAAATTGTGAAGGATTTTCCAAAGTGGGCAAAATTTGAAAAAAACGACAGGTCCGGTAGTGTCGAAAAAGTCAAAAATTGGGATTTTCCCAAACCTTGCTAAAACGGGCCAGGGGGGCGGACTGAGTCAGAAAGGAGCAAAATTAAGCACAGTTGGGGCGTTTTGGGAAAATTGTGAAGGATTTTCCAAACCGGGCAAAATTTGAAAAAAACGACAGGTCCGGTAGTGTCGAAAAAGTCAAAAATGGGGATTTTCCCAAATTTTTGCTAAAAGGGGCCAGGGGGCGGGCTGATTGAAAAATGAGCAAAATCAAGCACAGTTGGGGCGTTTTGTGAAAATTGTGAAGGATTTTCCAAACCGGGCAAAATTTGAAAAAAAGACAGGGCCGGTAGTGTCGAAAAAGTCAAAAATGGGGATTTTCCCAAACCTTGCTAAAAGGGGCCAGGGGGGCGGACTGAGTCAGAAAGGAGCAAAATCAAGCACAGTTGGGGCGTTTTGGGAAAATTGTGAAGGATTTTCCAAACCGGGCAAAATTTGAAAAAAACGACGGTGCCGGTAGTGTCGAAAAAGTCAAAAATGGGGATTTTCACAAACTTTGCTTAAAGAGGCCAGAGGGGGGGGCTGGGTGAAAAAGGAGCAAAATCAAGCACAGTTGGGGCGTTTTGGGAAAATTGTGAAGGATTTTCCAAACCGGGCAAAATTTGAAAAAAACGACAGTGCCGGTAGTGTCGAAAAAGTCAAAAATGGGGATTTTCACAAACTTTGCTTAAAGAGGCCAGAGGGGGGGGCTGGGTGAAAAAGGAGCAAAATCAAGCACAGTTGGGGCGTTTTGGGAAAATTGTGAAGGATTTTCCAAACCGGGCAAAATTTGAAAAAAAAGACATGGCCGGTAGTGTCGAAAAAGTCAAAAATGGGGATTTTCCCAAACCTTGCTAAAAGGGGCCAGGGGGGCGGACTGAGTCAGAAAGGAGCAAAATTAAGCACAGTTGGGGCGTTTTGGGAAAATTGTGAAGGATTTTCCAAACCGGGCAAAATTTGAAAAAAACGACAGGGCCGGTAGTGTCGAAAAAGTAAAAAATGGGGATTTTCCCAAATTTTTGCTAAAAGGGGCCAGGGGGCGGGCTGATTGAAAAACGAGCAAAATCAAGCACAGTTGGGGCGTTTTGTGAAAATTGTGAAGGATTTTCCAAACCGGGCAAAATTTGAAAAAAAGACAGGGCCGGTAGTGTCGAAAAAGTCAAAAATGGGGATTTTCCCAAACCTTGCTAAAAGGTGCCATGGGGCGGACTGAGTCAGAAAGGAGCAAAATCAAGCACAGTTGGGGCGTTTTGGGAAAATTGTGAAGGATTTTCCAAACCGGGTAAAATTTGAAAAAAAAGACAGGGCCGGTAGTATCGAAAAAGTCAAAAATGGGGATTTTCCCAAACCTTGCTAAAAGGGGCCAGGGGGGCGGACTGGAGTCAGAAAGGAGCAAAATCAAGCACAGTTGGGGCGTTTTGGGAAAATTGTGAAGGATTTTCCAAACCGGGCAAAATTTGAAAAAAACGACAGTGCCGGTAGTGTCAAAAAGTCAAAAATGGGGATTTTCCCAAACTTTGCTTAAAGAGGCCAGAGGGGGGGGCTGGGTGAAAAAGGAGCAAAATCAAGCACAGTTTGGGCGTTTTGTGAAAATTGTGAAGGATTTTCCAAAGATGGCAAAAATTGAAAAAAACGACAGGTCCGGTAGTGTCGAAAAAGTCAAAAATTGGGATTTTCCCAAACCTTGCTAAAACGGGCCAGGGGGGCGGACTGAGTCAGAAAGGAGCAAAATTAAGCATAGTTGGGGCGTTTTGGGAAAATTGTGAAGGATTTTCCAAACCGGGCAAAATTTGAAAAAAACGACAGGTCCGGTAGTGTCGAAAAAGTCAAAAATGGGGATTTTCCCAAATTTTTGCTAAAAGGGGCCAGGGGGCGGGCTGATTGAAAAATGAGCAAAATCAAGCACAGTTGGGGCGTTTTGTGAAAATTGTGAAGGATTTTCCAAACCGGGCAAAATTTGAAAAAAAGACAGGGCCGGTAGTGTCGAAAAAGTCAAAAATGGGGATTTTCCCAAACCTTGCTAAAAGGGGCCAGGGGGGCGGACTGAGTCAGAAAGGAGCAAAATCAAGCACAGTTGGGGCGTTTTGGGAAAATTGTGAAGGATTTTCCAAACCGGGCAAAATTTGAAAAAAACGACAGTGCCGGTAGTGTCGAAAAAG
Source organism: Scomber scombrus (assembly GCF_963691925.1). Classification (NCBI taxonomy): domain Eukaryota; kingdom Metazoa; phylum Chordata; class Actinopteri; order Scombriformes; family Scombridae; genus Scomber; species Scomber scombrus. The sequence goes on from NW_026910658.1 coordinate 40,519, forward strand.
TCAAAAATGGGGATTTTCACAAACTTTGCTTAAAGAGGCCAGAGGGGGGGGCTGGGTGAAAAAGGAGCAAAATCAAGCACAGTTGGGGCGTTTTGGGAAAATTGTGAAGGATTTTCCAAACCGGGCAAAATTTGAAAAAAAAGACATGGCCGGTAGTGTCGAAAAAGTCAAAAATGGGGATTTTCCCAAACCTTGCTAAAAGGGGCCAGGGGGGCGGACTGAGTCAGAAAGGAGCAAAATTAAGCACAGTTGGGGCGTTTTGGGAAAATTGTGAAGGATTTTCCAAACCGGGCAAAATTTGAAAAAAACGACAGGGCCGGTAGTGTCGAAAAAGTCAAAAATGGGGATTTTCCCAAATTTTTGCTAAAAGGGGCCAGGGGGCGGGCTGATTGAAAAATGAGCAAAATCAAGCACAGTTGGGGCGTTTTGTGAAAATTGTGAAGGATTTTCCAAACCGGGCAAAATTTGAAAAAAAGACAGGGCCGGTAGTGTCGAAAAAGTCAAAAATGGGGATTTTCCCAAACCTTGCTAAAACGGGCCAGGGGGGCGGACTGAGTCAGAAAGGAGCAAAATCAAGCACAGTTGGGGCGTTTTGGGAAAATTGTGAAGGATTTTCCAAACCGGGCAAAATTTGAAAAAAACGACAGTGCCGGTAGTGTCGAAAAAGTCAAAAATGGGGATTTTCACAAACATTGCTTAAAGAGGCCAGAGGGGGGGGCTGGGTGAAAAAGGAGCAAAATCAAGCACAGTTGGGGCGTTTTGTGAAAATTGTGAAGGATTTTCCAAAGTGGGCAAAAATTGAAAAAAACGACAGGGCCGGTAGTGTCGAAAAAGTCAAAAATGGGGATTTTCCCAAATTTTTGCTAAAAGGGGCCAGGGGGCGGGCTGATTGAAAAACGAGCAAAATCAAGCACAGTTGGGGCGTTTTGTGAAAATTGTGAAGGATTTTCCAAACCGGGCAAAATTTGAAAAAAAGACAGGGCCGGTAGTGTCGAAAAAGTCAAAAATGGGGATTTTCCCAAACCTTGCTAAAAGGTGCCAGTGGGGCGGACTGAGTCAGAAATGAGCAAAATCAAGCACAGTTGGGGCGTTTTGTGAAAATTGTGAAGGATTTTCCAAAGTGGGCAAAATTTGAAAAAAAACGACAGGTCCGGTAGTGTCGAAAAAGTCAAAAATGGGGATTTTCCCAAACCTTGCTAAAACGGGCCAGGGGGCGGACTGAGTCAGAAAGGAGCAAAATCAAGCACAGTTGGGGCGTTTTGGGAAAATTGTGAAGGATTTTTTAAACCGGGCAAAATTTGAAAAAAAAGGACAAGGCCGGTAGTGTCGAAAAAGTCAAAAATGGGGATTTTCCCAAATTTTTGCTAAAAGGGGCCAGGGGGCGGGCTGATTGAAAAACGAGCAAAATCAAGCACAGTTGGGGCGTTTTGTGAAAATTGTGAAGGATTTTCCAAACCGGGCAAAATTTGAAAAAAAGACAGGGCCGGTAGTGTCGAAAAAGTCAAAAATGGGGATTTTCCCAAACCTTGCTAAAAGGTGCCAGGGGGCGGACTGAGTCAGAAACGAGCAAAATCAAGCACAGTTGGGGCGTTTTGGGAAAATTGTGAAGGATTTTCCAAACCGGGTAAAATTTGAAAAAAAAGACAGGGCCGGTAGTATCGAAAAAGTCAAAAATTGGGATTTTCCCAAACCTTGCTAAAAGGGGCCAGGGGGGCGGACTGAGTCAGAAAGGAGCAAAATCAAGCACAGTTGGGGCGTTTTGTGAAAATTGTGAAGGATTTTCCAAAGTGGGCAAAATTTGAAAAAAACGACAGGTCCGGTAGTGTCGAAAAAGTCAAAAATTGGGATTTTCCCAAACCTTGCTAAAACGGGCCAGGGGGCGGACTGAGTCAGAAAGGAGCAAAATCAAGCACAGTTGGGGCGTTTTGGGAAAATTGTGAAGGATTTTTTAAACCGGGCAAAATTTGAAAAAAAAGGACAGGGCCGGTAGTGTCGAAAACGTCAAAAATGGGGATTTTCCCAAATTTTTGCTAAAAGGGGCCAGGGGGCGGGCTGATTGAAAAACGAGCAAAATCAAGCACAGTTGGGGCGTTTTGTGAAAATTGTGAAGGATTTTCCAAACCGGGCAAAATTTGAAAAAAAGACAGGGCCGGTAGTGTCGAAAAAGTCAAAAATGGGGATTTTCCCAAACCTTGCTAAAAGGTGCCAGTGGGGCGGACTGAGTCAGAAATGAGCAAAATCAAGCACAGTTGGGGCGTTTTGTGAAAATTGTGAAGGATTTTCCAAAGTGGGCAAAATTTGAAAAAAAACGACAGGTCCGGTAGTGTCGAAAAAGTCAAAAATGGGGATTTTCCCAAACCTTGCTAAAACGGGCCAGGGGGCGGACTGAGTCAGAAAGGAGCAAAATCAAGCACAGTTGGGGCGTTTTGGGAAAATTGTGAAGGATTTTTTAAACCGGGCAAAATTTGAAAAAAAAGGACAGGGCCGGTAGTGTCGAAAAAGTCAAAAATGGGGATTTTCCCAAATTTTTGCTAAAAGGGGCCAGGGGGCGGGCTGATTGAAAAACGAGCAAAATCAAGCACAGTTGGGGCGTTTTGTGAAAATTGTGAAGGATTTTCCAAACCGGGCAAAATTTGAAAAAAAGACAGGGCCGGTAGTGTCGAAAAAGTCAAAAATGGGGATTTTCCCAAACCTTGCTAAAAGGTGCCAGGGAGCGGACTGAGTCAGAAAGAAGCAAAATCAAGCACAGTTGGGGCGTTTTGGGAAAATTGTGAAGGATTTTCCAACGTGGGCAAAAATTGAAAAAAACGACAGGGCCGGTAGTGTCGAAAAAGTCAAAAATGCGGATTTTCCCAAACCTTGCTAAAAGGGGCCAGGGGGGCGGACTGAGTCAGAAATGAGCAAAATCAAGCACAGTTGGGGCGTTTTGAGAAAATTGTGAAGGATTTTCCAAACCGGGCAAAATTTGAAAAAAACGACAGGTCCGGTAGTGTCGAAAAAGTCAAAAATGGGCATTTTCCCAAACCTTGCTAAAAGGGGCCAGGGGTGCGGACTGAGTCAGAAAGGAGCAAAATCAAGCACAGTTGGGGCGTTTTGGGAAAATTGTGAAGGATTTTCCAAACCGGGCATAAATTGAAAAAAAAGACAGGTCCGGTAGTGTCGAAAAAGTCAAAAATTGGGATTTTCCCAAACCTTGCTAAAACGGGCCAGGGGGGCGGACTGAGTCAGAAAGGAGCAAAATCAAGCACAGTTGGGGCGTTTTGGGAAAATTGTGAAGGATTTTTTAAACCGGGCAAAATTTGAAAAAAACGACAGGGCCGGTAGTGTCGAAAAAGTCAAAAATGGGGATTTTCCCATATTTTTGCTAAAAGGGGCCAGGGGGCGGGCTGATTGAAAAACGAGCAAAATCAAGCACAGTTGGGGCGTTTTGTGAAAATTGTGAAGGATTTTCCAAACCGGGCAAAATTTGAAAAAAAGACAGGGCCGGTAGTGTCGAAAAAGTCAAAAATGGGGATTTTCCCAAACCTTGCTAAAAGGTGCCAGTGGGGCGGACTGAGTCAGAAATGAGCAAAATCAAGCACAGTTGGGGCGTTTTGTGAAAATTGTGAAGGATTTTCCAAAGTGGGCAAAATTTGAAAAAAACGACAGGTCCGGTAGTGTCGAAAAAGTCAAAAATTGGGATTTTCCCAAACCTTGCTAAAACGGGCCAGGGGGCGGACTGAGTCAGAAAGGAGCAAAATCAAGCACAGTTGGGGCGTTTTGGGAAAATTGTGAAGGATTTTTTAAACCGGGCAAAATTTGAAAAAAAAGGACAGGGCCGGTAGTGTCGAAAAAGTCAAAAATGGGGATTTTCCCAAATTTTTGCTAAAAGGGGCCAGGGGGCGGGCTGATTGAAAAACGAGCAAAATCAAGCACAGTTGAGGCGTTTTGTGAAAATTGTGAAGGATTTTCCAAACCGGGCAAAATTTGAAAAAAAGACAGGGCCGGTAGTGTCGAAAAAGTCAAAAATGGGGATTTTCCCAAACCTTGCTAAAAGGTGCCAGTGGGGCGGACTGAGTCAGAAAGGAGCAAAATCAAGCACAGTTGGGGCGTTTTGGGAAAATTGTGAAGGATTTTTTAAACCGGGCAAAATTTGAAAAAAAAGGACAGGGCCGGTAGTGTCGAAAAAGTCAAAAATGGGGATTTTCCCAAATTTTTGCTAAAAGGGGCCAGGGGGCGGGCTGATTGAAAAACGAGCAAAATCAAGCACAGTTGGGGCGTTTTGTGAAAATTGTGAAGGATTTTCCAAACCGGGCAAAATTTGAAAAAAAGACAGGGCCGGTAGTGTCGAAAAAGTCAAAAATGGGGATTTTCCCAAACCTTGCTAAAAGGTGCCAGGGGGCGGACTGAGTCAGAAACGAGCAAAATCAAGCACAGTTGGGGCGTTTTGGGAAAATTGTGAAGGATTTTCCAAACCGGGTAAAATTTGAAAAAAAAGACAGGGCCGGTAGTATCGAAAAAGTCAAAAATTGGGATTTTCCCAAACCTTGCTAAAAGGGGCCAGGGGGGCGGACTGAGTCAGAAAGGAGCAAAATCAAGCACAGTTGGGGCGTTTTGGGAAAATTGTGAAGGATTTTCCAAACCGGGCAAAATTTGAAAAAAACGACAGGTCCAGTAGTGTCGAAAAAGTCAAAAATGGGGATTTTCCCAAATTTTTGCTAAAAGGGGCCAGGGGGCGGGCTGATTGAAAAACGAGCAAAATCAAGCACAGTTGGGGCGTTTTGTGAAAATTGTGAATGATTTTCCAAACCGGGCAAAATTTGAAAAAAAGACAGGGCCGGTAGTGTCGAAAAAGTCAAAAATGGGGATTTTCCCAAACTTTGCTTAAAGAGGCCAGAGGGGGGGGGCTGGGTGAAAAAGGAGCAAAATCAAGCACAGTTGGGGCGTTTTGTGAAAATTGTGAAGGATTTTCCAAAGTGGGCAAAAATTGAAAAAAACGACAGGGCCGGTAGTGTCGAAAAAGTCAAAAATGGGGATTTTCCCAAACCTTGCTAAAAGGTGCCAGGGAGCGGACTGAGTCAGAAAGAAGCAAAATCAAGCACAGTTGGGGCGTTTTGGGAAAATTGTGAAGGATTTTCCAACGTGGGCAAAAATTGAAAAAAACGACAGGGCCGGTAGTGTCGAAAAAGTCAAAAATGCGGATTTTCCAAAACCTTGCTAAAAGGGGCCAGGGGGGCGGACTGAGTCAGAAATGAGCAAAATCAAGCACAGTTGGGGCGTTTTGAGAAAATTGTGAAGGATTTTCCAAACCGGGCAAAATTTGAAAAAAACGACAGGTCCGGTAGTGTCGAAAAAGTCAAAAATGGGCATTTTCCCAAACCTTGCTAAAAGGGGCCAGGGGTGCGGACTGAGTCAGAAAGGAGCAAAATCAAGCACAGTTGGGGCGTTTTGGGAAAATTGTGAAGGATTTTCCAAACCGGGCATAAATTGAAAAAAAAGACAGGTCCGGTAGTGTCGAAAAAGTCAAAAATTGGGATTTTCCCAAACCTTGCTAAAACGGGCCAGGGGGGCGGACTGAGTCAGAAAGGAGCAAAATCAAGCACAGTTGGGGCGTTTTGGGAAAATTGTGAAGGATTTTTTAAACCGGGCAAAATTTGAAAAAAACGACAGGGCCGGTAGTGTCGAAAAAGTCAAAAATGGGGATTTTCCCAAATTTTTGCTAAAAGGGGCCAGGGGGCGGGCTGATTGAAAAACGAGCAAAATCAAGCACAGTTGGGGCGTTTTGTGAAAATTGTGAAGGATTTTCCAAACCGGGCAAAATTTGAAAAAAAGACAGGGCCGGTAGTGTCGAAAAAGTCAAAAATGGGGATTTTCCCAAATTTTTGCTAAAAGGGGCCAGGGGGCGGGCTGATGGAAAAACGAGCAAAATCAAGCACAGTTGGGGCGTTTTGTGAAAATTGTGAAGGATTTTCCAAACCGGGCAAAATTTGAAAAAAAGACAGGGCCGGTAGTGTCGAAAAAGTCAAAACGGGGATTTTCCCAAACCTTGCTAAAAGGTGCCAGGGGGCGGACTGAGTCAGAAAGGAGCAAAATCAAGCACAGTTGGGGCGTTGTGTGAAAATTGTGAATGATTTTCCAAACCGGGTAAAATTTGAAAAAAAAGACAGGGCCGGTAGTGTCGAAAAAGTCAAAAATGGGGATTTTCCCAAACCTTGCTAAAAGGGGCCAGGGGGGCGGACTGAGTCAGAAAGGAGCAAAATCAAGCACAGTTGGGGCGTTTTGGGAAAATTGTGAAGGATTTTCCAAACCGGGCAAAATTTGAAAAAAACGACAGGGCCGGTAGTGTCGAAAAAGTCAAAAATGGGGATTTTCACAAAATTTGCTTAAAGAGGCCAGAGGGGGGGGGCTGAGTGAAAAACGAGCAAAATCAAGCACAGTTGGGGCGTTTTGTGAAAATTGTGAAGGATTTTCCATAGTGGGCAAAAATTGAAAAAAACGACAGGGCCGGTAGTGTCGAAAAAGTCAAAAATGCGGATTTTCCCAAACCTTGCTAAAAGGGGCCAGTGGGGCGGACTGAGTCAGAAATGAGCAAAATCAAGCACAGTTGGGGGGTTTTGAGAAAATTGTGAAGGATTTTCCAAACCGGGCAAAATTTGAAAAAACGACAGGTCCGGTAGTGTCGAAAAAGTCAAAAATGGGGATTTTCCAAAACCTTGCTAAAAGGGGCCAGGGGGGCGGACTAAGTAAGAAAGGAGCAAAATCAAGCACAGTTGGGGCGTTTTGGGAAAATTGTGAAGGATTTTCCAAACCGGGCAAAATTTGAAAAAAAAGACATGGCCGGTAGTGTCGAAAAAGTCAAAAATGGGGATTTTCCCAAACCTTGCTAAAAGGGGCCAGGGGGGCGGACTGAGTCAGAAAGGAGCAAAATCAAGCACAGTTGGGGCGTTTTGGGAAAATTGTGAAGGATTTTCCAAACCGGGCAAAATTTGAAAAAAACGACAGGGCCGGTAGTGTCGAAAAAGTCAAAAATGGGGATTTTCCCAAACTTTGCTTAAAGAAGCCAGAGGGGGGGGCTGGGTGAAAAAGGAGCAAAATCAAGCACAGTTGGGGCGTTTTGTGAAAATTGTGAAGGATTTTCCAAAGAGGGCAAAAATTTAAAAAAACGACAGGGGCGGTAGTGTCGAAAAAGTCAAAAATGGGGATTTTCACAAACCTTGCTAAAAGGTGCCAGGGGGTGGACTGAGTCAGAAAGGAGCAAAATCAAGCACAGTTGGGGCGTTGTGTGAAAATTGTGAAGGATTTTCCAAAGTGGGCAAAATTTGAAAAAAACGACAGGTCCGGTAGTGTCGAAAAAGTCAAAAATTGGGATTTTCCCAAACCTTGCTAAAACGGGCCAGGGGGGCGGACTGAGTCAGAAAGGAGCAAAATCAAGCACAGTTGGGGCGTTTTGGGAAAATTGTGAAGGATTTTTTAAACCGGGCAAAATTTGAAAAAAACGACAGGGCCGGTAGTGTCGAAAAAGTCAAAAATGGGGATTTTCACAAAATTTGCTTAAAGAGGCCAGAGGGGGCGGACTGAGTCAGAAAGGAGCAAAATCAAGCACAGTTGGGGCGTTGTGTGAAAATTGTGAATGATTTTCCAAACCGGGTAAAATTTGAAAAAAAAGACAGGTCCGGTAGTGTCGAAAAAGTCAAAAATGGGGATTTTCCCAAACCTTGCTAAAAGGGGCCAGGGGGGCGGACTGAGTCAGAAAGGAGCAAAATCAAGCACAGTTGGGGCGTTTTGGGAAAATTGTGAAGGATTTTCCAAACCGGGCAAAATTTGAAAAAAACGACAGGGCCGGTAGTGTCGAAAAAGTCAAAAATGGGGATTTTCACAAAATTTGCTTAAAGAGGCCAGAGGGGGGGGGCTGAGTGAAAAACGAGCAAAATCAAGCACAGTTGGGGCGTTTTGTGAAAATTGTGAAGGATTTTCCATAGTGGGCAAAAATTGAAAAAAACGACAGGGCCGGTAGTGTCGAAAAAGTCAAAAATGCGGATTTTCCCAAACCTTGCTAAAAGGGGCCAGTGGGGCGGACTGAGTCAGAAATGAGCAAAATCAAGCACAGTTGGGGGGTTTTGAGAAAATTGTGAAGGATTTTCCAAACCGGGCAAAATTTGAAAAAAACGACAGGTCCGGTAGTGTCGAAAAAGTCAAAAATGGGGATTTTCCAAAACCTTGCTAAAAGGGGCCAGGGGGGCGGACTAAGTAAGAAAGGAGCAAAATCAAGCACAGTTGGGGCGTTTTGTGAAAATTGTGAAGGATTTTCCAAAGAGGGCAAAAATTGAAAAAAACGACAGGGGCGGTAGTGTCGAAAAAGTCAAAAATGGGGATTTTCCCAAACCTTGCCAGAAGGTGCCAGTGGGGCGGACTGAGTCAGAAATGAGCAAAATCAAGCACAGTTGGGGCGTTTTGAGAAAATTGTGAAGGATTTTCCAAAGTGGGCAAAATTTGAAAAAAAACGACAGGTCCGGTAGTGTCGAAAAAGTCAAAAATTGGGATTTTCCCAAACCTTGCTAAAACGGGCCAGGGGGCGGACTGAGTCAGAAAGGAGCAAAATCAAGCACAGTTGGGGCGTTTTGGGAAAAATGTGAAGGATTTTTTAAACCGGGCAAAATTTGAAAAAAAAGGACAGGGCCGGTAGTGTCGAAAAAGTCAAAAATGGGGATTTTCCCAAATTTTTGCTAAAAGGGGCCAGGGGGCGGGCTGATTGAAAAACGAGCAAAATCAAGCACAGTTGGGGCGTTTTGTGAAAATTGTGAAGGATTTTCCAAAGTGGGCAAAATTTGAAAAAAACGACAGGTCCGGTAGTGTCGAAAAAGTCAAAAATTGGGATTTTCCCAAACCTTGCTAAAACGGGCCAGGGGGCGGACTGAGTCAGAAAGGAGCAAAATCAAGCACAGTTGGGGCGTTTTGGGAAAATTGTGAAGGATTTTTTAAACCGGGCAAAATTTGAAAAAAAAGGACAGGGCCGGTAGTGTCGAAAAAGTCAAAAATGGGGATTTTCCCAAATTTTTGCTAAAAGGGGCCAGGGGGCGGGCTGATTGAAAAACGAGCAAAATCAAGCACAGTTGGGGCGTTTTGTGAAAATTGTGAAGGATTTTCCAAACCGGGCAAAATTTGAAAAAAAGACAGGGCCGGTAGTGTCGAAAAAGTCAAAAATGGGGATTTTCCCAAACCTTGCTAAAAGGTGCCAGTGGGGCGGACTGAGTCAGAAATGAGCAAAATCAAGCACAGTTGGGGCGTTTTGTGAAAATTGTGAAGGATTTTCCAAAGTGGGCAAAATTTGAAAAAAAACGACAGGTCCGGTAGTGTCGAAAAAGTCAAAAATTGGGATTTTCCCAAACCTTGCTAAAACGGGCCAGGGGGCGGACTGAGTCAGAAAGGAGCAAAATCAAGCACAGTTGGGGCGTTTTGGGAAAATTGTGAAGGATTTTTTAAACCGGGCAAAATTTGAAAAAAAAGGACAGGGCCGGTAGTGTCGAAAAAGTCAAAAATGGGGATTTTCCCAAATTTTTGCTAAAAGGGGCCAGGGGGCGGGCTGATTGAAAAACGAGCAAAATCAAGCACAGTTGGGGCGTTTTGTGAAAATTGTGAAGGATTTTCCAAACCGGGCAAAATTTGAAAAAAAGACAGGGCCGGTAGTGTCGAAAAAGTCAAAAATGGGGATTTTCCCAAACTTTGCTTAAAGAGGCCAGGGGGGGGGGCTGGGTGAAAAAGGAGCAAAATCAAGCACAGTTGGGGCGTTTTGTGAAAATTGTGAAGGATTTTCCAAAGTGGGCAAAAATTGAAAAAAACGACAGGGCAGGTAGTGTCGAAAAAGTCAAAAATGGGGATTTTCACAAACCTTGCAAAAAGGTGCCAGGGGGTGGACTGAGTCAGAAAGGAGCAAAATCAAGCACAGTTGGGGCGTTTTGAGAAAATTGTGAAGGATTTTCCAAAGTGGGCAAAATTTGAAAAAAACGACAGGTCCGGTAGTGTCGAAAAAGTCAAAAATTGGGATTTTCCCAAATTTTTGCTAAAAGGGGCCAGGGGGCGGGCTGATTGAAAAACGAGCAAAATCAAGCACAGTTGGGGCGTTTTGGGAAAATTGTGAAGGATTTTCCAAACCGGGCAAAATTTGAAAAAAAGACAGTGCCGGTAGTGTCGAAAAAGTCAAAAATGGGGATTTTCCCAAATTTTTGCTAAAAGGGGCCAGGGGGCGGGCTGATGGAAAAACGAGCAAAATCAAGCACAGTTGGGGCGTTTTGTGAAAATTGTGAAGGATTTTCCAAACCGGGCAAAATTTGAAAAAAAGACAGGGCCGGTAGTGTCGAAAAAGTCAAAAACGGGGATTTTCCCAAACCTTGCTAAAAGGTGCCAGGGGGCGGACTGAGTCAGAAAGGAGCAAAATCAAGCACAGTTGGGGCGTTTTGAGAAAATTGTGAAGGATTTTCCAAAGTGGGCAAAATTTGAAAAAAACGACAGGTCCGGTAGTGTCGAAAAAGTCAAAAATTGGGATTTTCCCAAATTTTTGCTAAAAGGGGCCAGGGGGCGGGCTGATTGAAAAACGAGCAAAATCAAGCACAGTTGGGGCGTTTTGTGAAAATTGTGAAGGATTTTCCAAACCGGGCAAAATTTGAAAAAAAGACAGGGCCGGTAGTGTCGAAAAAGTCAAAAACGGGGATTTTCCCAAACCTTGCTAAAAGGTGCCAGGGGGCGGACTGAGTCAGAAAGGAGCAAAATCAAGCACAGTTGGGGCGTTGTGTGAAAATTGTGAATGATTTTCCAAACCGGGTAAAATTTGAAAAAAAAGACAGGGCCGGTAGTGTCGAAAAAGTCAAAAATGGGGATTTTCCCAAACCTTGCTAAAAGGGGCCAGGGGGGCGGACTGAGTCAGAAAGGAGCAAAATCAAGCACAGTTGGGGCGTTTTGGGAAAATTGTGAAGGATTTTCCAAACCGGGCAAAATTTGAAAAAAACGACAGGGCCGGTAGTGTCGAAAAAGTCAAAAATGGGGATTTTCACAAAATTTGCTTAAAGAGGCCAGAGGGGGGGGGGCTGAGTGAAAAACGAGCAAAATCAAGCACAGTTGGGGCGTTTTGTGAAAATTGTGAAAGATTTTCCATAGTGGGCAAAAATTGAAAAAAACGACAGGGCCGGTAGTGTCGAAAAAGTAAAAAATGCGGATTTTCCCAAACCTTGCTAAAAGGGGCCAGTGGGGCGGACTGAGTCAGAAATGAGCAAAATCAAGCACAGTTGGGGCGTTTTGAGAAAATTGTGAAGGATTTTCCAAACCGGGCAAAATTTGAAAAAAACGACAGGTCCGGTAGTGTCGAAAAAGTCAAAAATGGGGATTTTCCAAAACCTTGCTAAAAGGGGCCAGGGGGGCGGACTGAGTCAGAAAGGAGCAAAATCAAGCACAGTTGGGGCGTTTTGGGAAAATTGTGAAGGATTTTCCAAACCGGGCAAAATTTGAAAAAAACGACAGGGCCGGTAGTGTCGAAAAAGTCAAAAATGGGGATTTTCCCAAACTTTGCTTAAAGAAGCCAGAGGGGGGGCTGGGTGAAAAAGGAGCAAAATCAAGCACAGTTGGGGCGTTTTGAGAAAATTGTGAAGGATTTTCCAAACCGGGCAAAATTTGAAAAAAACGACAGGGGCGGTAGTGTCGAAAAAGTCAAAAATGGGGATTTTCCAAAACCTTGCTAAAAGGGGCCAGGGGGGCGGACTAAGTAAGAAAGGAGCAAAATCAAGCACAGTTGGGGCGTTTTGGGAAAATTGTGAAGGATTTTCCAAACCGGGCAAAATTTGAAAAAAAAGACATGGCCGGTAGTGTCGAAAAAGTCAAAAATGGGGATTTTCCCAAACCTTGCTAAAAGGGGCCAGGGGGGCGGACTGAGTCAGAAAGGAGCAAAATCAAGCACAGTTGGGGCGTTTTGGGAAAATTGTGAAGGATTTTCCAAACCGGGCAAAATTTGAAAAAAACGACAGGGCCGGTAGTGTCGAAAAAGTCAAAAATGGGGATTTTCCCAAACTTTGCTTAAAGAAGCCAGAGGGGGGGCTGGGTGAAAAAGGAGCAAAATCAAGCACAGTTGGGGCGTTTTGTGAAAATTGTGAAGGATTTTCCAAAGAGGGCAAAAATTGAAAAAAACGACAGGGGCGGTAGTGTCGAAAAAGTCAAAAATGGGGATTTTCACAAACCTTGCTAAAAGGTGCCAGGGGGTGGACTGAGTCAGAAAGGAGCAAAATCAAGCACAGTTGGGGCGTTGTGTGAAAATTGTGAAGGATTTTCCAAAGTGGGCAAAATTTGAAAAAAACGACAGGTCCGGTAGTGTCGAAAAAGTCAAAAATTGGGATTTTCCCAAACCTTGCTAAAACGGGCCAGGGGGGCGGACTGAGTCAGAAAGGAGCAAAATCAAGCACAGTTGGGGCGTTTTGGGAAAATTGTGAAGGATTTTTTAAACCGGGCAAAATTTGAAAAAAACGACAGGGCCGGTAGTGTCGAAAAAGTCAAAAATGGGGATTTTCCTAAATTTTTGCTAAAAGGGGCCAGGGGGCGGGCTGATTGAAAAACGAGCAAAATCAAGCACAGTTGGGGCGTTTTGTGAAAATTGTGAAGGATTTTCCAAACCGGGCAAAATTTGAAAAAAAGACAGGGCCGGTAGTGTCGAAAAAGTCAAAAATTGGGATTTTCCCAAAACTTGCTAAAAGGTGCCAGGCGGCGGACTAAGTCAGAAAGGAGCAAAATCAAGCACAGTTGGGGCGTTTTGGGAAAATTGTGAAGGATTTTCCAAACCGGGTAAAATTTGAAAAAAAAGACAGTGCCGGTAGTGTCGAAAAAGTCAAAAATGGGGATTTTCACAAACCTTGCTAAAAGGTGCCAGGGGGTGGACTGAGTCAGAAAGGAGCAAAATCAAGCACAGTTGGGGCGTTTTGAGAAAATTGTGAAGGATTTTCCAAAGTGGGCAAAATTTGAAAAAAACGACAGGTCCGGTAGTGTCGAAAAAGTCAAAAATTGGGATTTTCCCAAACCTTGCTAAAACGGGCCAGGGGGGCGGACTGAGTCAGAAAGGAGCAAAATCAAGCACAGTTGGGGCGTTTTGGGAAAATTGTGAAGGATTTTCCAAACCGGGTAAAATTTGAAAAAAAAGACAGGGCCGGTAGTGTCGAAAAAGTCAAAAATGGGGATTTTCCCAAACCTTCCTAAAAGGGGCCAGGGGTGCGGACTGAGTCAGAAAGGAGCAAAATCAAGCACAGTTGGGGCGTTTTGGGAAAATTGTGAAGGATTTATCAAACCGGGCAAAATTTGAAAAAAACGACAGTGCCGGTAGTGTCGAAAAAGTCAAAAATGGGGATTTTCCCAAACTTTGCTTAAAGAGGCCAGAGGGGGGGACTGGGTGAAAAAGGAGCAAAATCAAGCACAGTTGGGGCGTTTTGTGAAAATTGTGAAGGATTTTCCAAAGATGGCAAAAATTGAAAAAAACGACAGGTCCGGTAGTGTCGAAAAAGTCAAAAATTGGGATTTTCCCAAACCTTGCTAAAACGGGCCAGGGGGGCGGACTGAGTCAGAAAGGAGCAAAATCAAGCACAGTTGGGGCGTTTTGGGAAAATTGTGAAGGATTTTCGAAACCGGGCAAAATTTGAAAAAAACGACAGGGCCGGTAGTGTCGAAAAAGTCAAAAATGGGGATTTTCCCAAACTTTGCTTAAAGAAGCCAGAGGGGGGGGCTGGGTGAAAAAGGAGCAAAATCAAGCACAGTTGGGGCGTTTTGTGAAAATTGTGAAGGATTTTCCAAAGAGGGCAAAAATTGAAAAAAACGACAGGGGCGGTAGTGTCGAAAAAGTCAAAAATGGGGATTTTCACAAACCTTGCTAAAAGGTGCCAGGGGGTGGACTGAGTCAGAAAGGAGCAAAATCAAGCACAGTTGGGGCGTTTTGTGAAAATTGTGAAGGATTTTCCAAAGTGGGCAAAAATTGAAAAAAACGACAGGGCCGGTAGTGTCGAAAAAGTCAAAAATGCGGATTTTCCGAAACCTTGCTAAAAGGGGCCAGTGGGGCGGACTGAGTCAGAAATGAGCAAAATCAAGCACAGTTGGGGCGTTTTGAGAAAATTGTGAAGGATTTTCCAAACCGGGCTAAATTTGAAAAAAACGACAGGTCCGGTAGTGTCGAAAAAGTCAAAAATGGGGATTTTCCAAAACCTTGCTAAAAGGGGCCAGGGGGGCGGACTAAGTAAGAAAGGAGCAAAATCAAGCACAGTTGGGGCGTTTTGGGAAAATTGTGAAGGATTTTCCAAACCGGGCAAAATTTGAAAAAAAAGACATGGCCGGTAGTGTCGAAAAAGTCAAAAATGGGGATTTTCCCAAACCTTGCTAAAAGGGGCCAGGGGGGCGGACTGAGTCAGAAAGGAGCAAAATCAAGCACAGTTGGGGCGTTTTGGGAAAATTGCGAAGGATTTTCCAAACCGGGCAAAATTTGAAAAAAACGACAGTGCCGGTAGTGTCGAAAAAGTCAAAAATGGGGATTTTCCCAAACTTTGCTTAAAGAGGCCAGAGGGGGGGGCTGGGTGAAAAAGGAGCAAAATCAAGCACAGTTGGGGCGTTTTGTGAAAATTGTGAAGGATTTTCCAAAGAGGGCAAAAATTGAAAAGAACGACAGGGGCGGTAGTGTCGAAAAAGTCAAAAATGGGGATTTTCACAAACCTTGCTAAAAGGTGCCAGGCGGTGGACTGAGTCAGAAAGGAGCAAAATCAAGCACAATTGGGGCGTTTTGAGAAAATTGTGAAGGATTTTCCAAAGTGGGCAAAATTTGAAAAAAACGACAGGTCCGGTAGTGTCGAAAAAGTCAAAAATTGGGATTTTCCCAAACCTTGCTAAAACGGGCCAGGGGGGCGGACTGAGTCAGAAAGGAGCAAAATCAAGCACAGTTGGGGCGTTTTGGGAAAATTGTGAAGGATTTTTAAAACCGGGCAAAATTTGAAAAAAACGACAGGGCCGGTAGTGTCGAAAAAGTCAAAAATGGGGATTTTCCTAAATTTTTGCTAAAAGGGGCCAGGGGGCGGGCTGATTGAAAAACGAGCAAAATCAAGCACAGTTGGGGCGTTTTGTGAAAATTGTGAAGGATTTTCCAAACCGGGCAAAATTTGAAAAAAAGACAGGGCCGGTAGTGTCGAAAAAGTCAAAAATTGGGATTTTCCCAAAACTTGCTAAAAGGTGCCAGGCGGCGGACTGAGTCAGAAAGGAGCAAAATCAAGCACAGTTGGGGCGTTTTGGGAAAATTGTGAAGGATTTTCCAAACCGGGCAAAATTTGAAAAAAACGACAGGGCCGGTAGTGTCGAAAAAGTCAAAAATGGGGATTTTCCCAAACTTTGCTTAAAGAAGCCAGAGGGGGGGGCTGGGTGAAAAAGGAGCAAAATCAAGCACAGTTGGGGCGTTTTGTGAAAATTGTGAAGGATTTTCCAAAGAGGGCAAAAATTGAAAAAAACGACAGGGGCGGTAGTGTCGAAAAAGTCAAAAATGGGGATTTTCACAAACCTTGCTAAAAGGTGCCAGGGGGTGGACTGAGTCAGAAAGGAGCAAAATCAAGCACAGTTGGGGCGTTGTGTGAAAATTGTGAAGGATTTTCCAAAGTGGGCAAAATTTGAAAAAAACGACAGGTCCGGTAGTGTCGAAAAAGTCAAAAATTGGGATTTTCCCAAACCTTGCTAAAACGGGCCAGGGGGGCGGACTGAGTCAGAAAGGAGCAAAATCAAGCACAGTTGGGGCGTTTTGGGAAAATTGTGAAGGATTTTCCAAACCGGGCAAAATTTGAAAAAAACGACAGGGCCGGTAGTGTCGAAAAAGTCAAAAATGGGGATTTTCCCAAACCTTGCTAAAAGGGGCCAGGGGGGCGGACTGAGTCAGAAAGGAGCAAAATCAAGCACAGTTGGGGCGTTTTGGGAAAATTGTGAAGGATTTTCCAAACCGGGCAAAATTTGAAAAAAACGACAGGGCCGGTAGTGTCGAAAAAGTCAAAAATGGGGATTTTCACAAAATTTGCTTAAAGAGGCCAGAGGGGGGGGGCTGAGTGAAAAACGAGCAAAATCAAGCACAGTTGGGGCGTTTTGTGAAAATTGTGAAGGATTTTCCATAGTGGGCAAAAATTGAAAAAAACGACAGGGCCGGTAGTGTCGAAAAAGTCAAAAATTGGGATTTTCCCAAACTTTGCTTAAAGAAGCCAGAGGGGGGGGCTGGGTGAAAAAGGAGCAAAATCAAGCACAGTTGGGGCGTTTTGTGAAAATTGTGAAGGATTTTCCAAAGAGGGCAAAAATTGAAAAAAACGACAGGGGCGGTAGTGTCGAAAAAGTCAAAAATGGGGATTTTCCTAAATTTTTGCTAAAAGGGGCCAGGGGGCGGGCTGATTGAAAAACGAGCAAAATCAAGCACAGTTGGGGCGTTTTGTGAAAATTGTGAAGGATTTTCCAAACCGGGCAAAATTTGAAAAAAAGACAGGGCCGGTAGTGTCGAAAAAGTCAAAAATTGGGATTTTCCCAAAACTTGCTAAAAGGTGCCAGGCGGCGGACTAAGTCAGAAAGGAGCAAAATCAAGCACAGTTGGGGCGTTTTGGGAAAATTGTGAAGGATTTTCCAAACCGGGTAAAATTTGAAAAAAAAGACAGTGCCGGTAGTGTCGAAAAAGTCAAAAATGGGGATTTTCACAAACCTTGCTAAAAGGTGCCAGGGGGTGGACTGAGTCAGAAAGGAGCAAAATCAAGCACAGTTGGGGCGTTTTGAGAAAATTGTGAAGGATTTTCCAAACCGGGCAAAATTTGAAAAAAACGACAGGTCCGGTAGTGTCGAAAAAGTCAAAAATTGGGATTTTCCCAAACCTTGCTAAAACGGGCCAGGGGGGCGGACTGAGTCAGAAAGGAGCAAAATCAAGCACAGTTGGGGCGTTTTGGGAAAATTGTGAAGGATTTTCCAAACCGGGTAAAATTTGAAAAAAAAGACAGGGCCGGTAGTGTCGAAAAAGTCAAAAATGGGGATTTTCCCAAACCTTCCTAAAAGGGGCCAGGGGTGCGGACTGAGTCAGAAAGGAGCAAAATCAAGCACAGTTGGGGCGTTTTGGGAAAATTGTGAAGGATTTATCAAACCGGGCAAAATTTGAAAAAAACGACAGTGCCGGTAGTGTCGAAAAAGTCAAAAATGGGGATTTTCCCAAACTTTGCTTAAAGAGGCCAGAGGGGGGGACTGGGTGAAAAAGGAGCAAAATCAAGCACAGTTGGGGCGTTTTGTGAAAATTGTGAAGGATTTTCCAAAGATGGCAAAAATTGAAAAAAACGACAGGTCCGGTAGTGTCGAAAAAGTCAAAAATTGGGATTTTCCCAAACCTTGCTAAAACGGGCCAGGGGGGCGGACTGAGTCAGAAAGGAGCAAAATCAAGCACAGTTGGGGCGTTTTGGGAAAATTGTGAAGGATTTTCGAAACCGGGCAAAATTTGAAAAAAACGACAGGGCCGGTAGTGTCGAAAAAGTCAAAAATGGGGATTTTCCCAAACTTTGCTTAAAGAGGCCAGAGGGGGGGGCTGGGTGAAAAAGGAGCAAAATCAAGCACAGTTGGGGCGTTTTGTGAAAATTGTGAAGGATTTTCCAAAGAGGGCAAAAATTGAAAAAAACGACAGGGGCGGTAGTGTCGAAAAAGTCAAAAATGGGGATTTTCACAAACCTTGCTAAAAGGTGCCAGGGGGTGGACTGAGTCAGAAAGGAGCAAAATCAAGCACAGTTGGGGCGTTTTGTGAAAATTGTGAAGGATTTTCCAAAGTGGGCAAAAATTGAAAAAAACGACAGGGCCGGTAGTGTCGAAAAAGTCAAAAATGCGGATTTTCCGAAACCTTGCTAAAAGGGGCCAGTGGGGCGGACTGAGTCAGAAATGAGCAAAATCAAGCACAGTTGGGGCGTTTTGAGAAAATTGTGAAGGATTTTCCAAACCGGGCTAAATTTGAAAAAAACGACAGGTCCGGTAGTGTCGAAAAAGTCAAAAATGGGGATTTTCCAAAACCTTGCTAAAAGGGGCCAGGGGGGCGGACTAAGTAAGAAAGGAGCAAAATCAAGCACAGTTGGGGCGTTTTGGGAAAATTGTGAAGGATTTTCCAAACCGGGCAAAATTTGAAAAAAAAGACATGGCCGGTAGTGTCGAAAAAGTCAAAAATGGGGATTTTCCCAAACCTTGCTAAAAGGGGCCAGGGGGGCGGACTGAGTCAGAAAGGAGCAAAATCAAGCACAGTTGGGGCGTTTTGGGAAAATTGTGAAGGATTTTCCAAACCGGGCAAAATTTGAAAAAAACGACAGTGCCGGTAGTGTCGAAAAAGTCAAAAATGGGGATTTTCCCAAACTTTGCTTAAAGAGGCCAGAGGGGGGGGCTGGGTGAAAAAGGAGCAAAATCAAGCACAGTTGGGGCGTTTTGTGAAAATTGTGAAGGATTTTCCAAAGAGGGCAAAAATTGAAAAGAACGACAGGGGCGGTAGTGTCGAAAAAGTCAAAAATGGGGATTTTCACAAACCTTGCTAAAAGGTGCCAGGGGGTGGACTGAGTCAGAAAGGAGCAAAATCAAGCACAATTGGGGCGTTTTGAGAAAATTGTGAAGGATTTTCCAAAGTGGGCAAAATTTGAAAAAAACGACAGGTCCGGTAGTGTCGAAAAAGTCAAAAATTGGGATTTTCCCAAACCTTGCTAAAACGGGCCAGGGGGGCGGACTGAGTCAGAAAGGAGCAAAATCAAGCACAGTTGGGGCGTTTTGGGAAAATTGTGAAGGATTTTTAAAACCGGGCAAAATTTGAAAAAAACGACAGGGCCGGTAGTGTCGAAAAAGTCAAAAATGGGGATTTTCCTAAATTTTTGCTAAAAGGGGCCAGGGGGCGGGCTGATTGAAAAACGAGCAAAATCAAGCACAGTTGGGGCGTTTTGTGAAAATTGTGAAGGATTTTCCAAACCGGGCAAAATTTGAAAAAAAGACAGGGCCGGTAGTGTCGAAAAAGTCAAAAATTGGGATTTTCCCAAAACTTGCTAAAAGGTGCCAGGCGGCGGACTGAGTCAGAAAGGAGCAAAATCAAGCACAGTTGGGGCGTTTTGGGAAAATTGTGAAGGATTTTACAAACCGGGTAAAATTTGAAAAAAAAGACAGTGCCGGTAGTGTCGATAAAGTCAAAAATGCGGATTTTCCCAAACCTTGCTAAAAGGGGCCAGGGGGGCGGACTGAGTCAGAAATGAGCAAAATCAAGCACAGTTGGGGCGTTTTGAGAAAATTGTGAAGGATTTTCCAAACCGGGCAAAATTTGAAAAAAACGACAGGTCCGGTAGTGTCGAAAAAGTCAAAAATGGGCATTTTCCCAAACCTTGCTAAAAGGGGCCAGGGGTGCGGACTGAGTCAGAAAGGAGCAAAATCAAGCACAGTTGGGGCGTTTTGGGAAAATTGTGAAGGATTTTCCAAACCGGGCATAAATTGAAAAAAAAGACAGGTCCGGTAGTGTCGAAAAAGTCAAAAATTGGGATTTTCCCAAACCTTGCTAAAACGGGCCAGGGGGGCGGACTGAGTCAGAAAGGAGCAAAATCAAGCACAGTTGGGGCGTTTTGGGAAAATTGTGAAGGATTTTCCAAACCGGGTAAAATTTGAAAAAAAAGACAGGGCCGGTAGTGTCGAAAAAGTCAAAAATGGGGATTTTCCCAAACCTTCCTAAAAGGGGCCAGGGGTGCGGACTGAGTCAGAAAGGAGCAAAATCAAGCACAGTTGGGGCGTTTTGGGAAAATTGTGAAGGATTTATCAAACCGGGCAAAATTTGAAAAAAACGACAGTGCCGGTAGTGTCGAAAAAGTCAAAAATGGGGATTTTCCCAAACTTTGCTTAAAGAGGCCAGAGGGGGGGACTGGGTGAAAAAGGAGCAAAATCAAGCACAGTTGGGGCGTTTTGTGAAAATTGTGAAGGATTTTCCAAAGATGGCAAAAATTGAAAAAAACGACAGGTCCGGTAGTGTCGAAAAAGTCAAAAATTGGGATTTTCCCAAACCTTGCTAAAACGGGCCAGGGGGGCGGACTGAGTCAGAAAGGAGCAAAATCAAGCACAGTTGGGGCGTTTTGGGAAAATTGTGAAGGATTTTCGAAACCGGGCAAAATTTGAAAAAAACGACAGGGCCGGTAGTGTCGAAAAAGTCAAAAATGGGGATTTTCCCAAACTTTGCTTAAAGAAGCCAGAGGGGGGGGCTGGGTGAAAAAGGAGCAAAATCAAGCACAGTTGGGGCGTTTTGTGAAAATTGTGAAGGATTTTCCAAAGAGGGCAAAAATTGAAAAAAACGACAGGGGCGGTAGTGTCGAAAAAGTCAAAAATGGGGATTTTCACAAACCTTGCTAAAAGGTGCCAGGGGGTGGACTGAGTCAGAAAGGAGCAAAATCAAGCACAGTTGGGGCGTTTTGTGAAAATTGTGAAGGATTTTCCAAAGTGGGCAAAAATTGAAAAAAACGACAGGGCCGGTAGTGTCGAAAAAGTCAAAAATGCGGATTTTCCGAAACCTTGCTAAAAGGGGCCAGGGGGGCGGACTAAGTAAGAAAGGAGCAAAATCAAGCACAGTTGGGGCGTTTTGGGAAAATTGTGAAGGATTTTCCAAACCGGGCAAAATTTGAAAAAAAAGACATGGCCGGTAGTGTCGAAAAAGTCAAAAATGGGGATTTTCCCAAACCTTGCTAAAAGGGGCCAGGGGGGCGGACTGAGTCAGAAAGGAGCAAAATCAAGCACAGTTGGGGCGTTTTGGGAAAATTGTGAAGGATTTTCCAAACCGGGCAAAATTTGAAAAAAACGACAGTGCCGGTAGTGTCGAAAAAGTCAAAAATGGGGATTTTCCCAAACTTTGCTTAAAGAGGCCAGAGGGGGGGGCTGGGTGAAAAAGGAGCAAAATCAAGCACAGTTGGGGCGTTTTGTGAAAATTGTGAAGGATTTTCCAAAGAGGGCAAAAATTGAAAAGAACGACAGGGGCGGTAGTGTCGAAAAAGTCAAAAATGGGGATTTTCACAAACCTTGCTAAAAGGTGCCAGGCGGTGGACTGAGTCAGAAAGGAGCAAAATCAAGCACAATTGGGGCGTTTTGAGAAAATTGTGAAGGATTTTCCAAAGTGGGCAAAATTTGAAAAAAACGACAGGTCCGGTAGTGTCGAAAAAGTCAAAAATTGGGATTTTCCCAAACCTTGCTAAAACGGGCCAGGGGGGCGGACTGAGTCAGAAAGGAGCAAAATCAAGCACAGTTGGGGCGTTTTGGGAAAATTGTGAAGGATTTTTAAAACCGGGCAAAATTTGAAAAAAACGACAGGGCCGGTAGTGTCGAAAAAGTCAAAAATGGGGATTTTCCTAAATTTTTGCTAAAAGGGGCCAGGGGGCGGGCTGATTGAAAAACGAGCAAAATCAAGCACAGTTGGGGCGTTTTGTGAAAATTGTGAAGGATTTTCCAAACCGGGCAAAATTTGAAAAAAAGACAGGGCCGGTAGTGTCGAAAAAGTCAAAAATTGGGATTTTCCCAAAACTTGCTAAAAGGTGCCAGGCGGCGGACTGAGTCAGAAAGGAGCAAAATCAAGCACAGTTGGGGCGTTTTGGGAAAATTGTGAAGGATTTTCCAAACCGGGCAAAATTTGAAAAAAACGACAGGGCCGGTAGTGTCGAAAAAGTCAAAAATGGGGATTTTCCCAAACTTTGCTTAAAGAAGCCAGAGGGGGGGGCTGGGTGAAAAAGGAGCAAAATCAAGCACAGTTGGGGCGTTTTGTGAAAATTGTGAAGGATTTTCCAAAGAGGGCAAAAATTGAAAAAAACGACAGGGGCGGTAGTGTCGAAAAAGTCAAAAATGGGGATTTTCACAAACCTTGCTAAAAGGTGCCAGGGGGTGGACTGAGTCAGAAAGGAGCAAAATCAAGCACAGTTGGGGCGTTGTGTGAAAATTGTGAAGGATTTTCCAAAGTGGGCAAAATTTGAAAAAAACGACAGGTCCGGTAGTGTCGAAAAAGTCAAAAATTGGGATTTTCCCAAACCTTGCTAAAACGGGCCAGGGGGGCGGACTGAGTCAGAAAGGAGCAAAATCAAGCACAGTTGGGGCGTTTTGGGAAAATTGTGAAGGATTTTCCAAACCGGGCAAAATTTGAAAAAAACGACAGGGCCGGTAGTGTCGAAAAAGTCAAAAATGGGGATTTTCCCAAACCTTGCTAAAAGGGGCCAGGGGGGCGGACTGAGTCAGAAAGGAGCAAAATCAAGCACAGTTGGGGCGTTTTGGGAAAATTGTGAAGGATTTTCCAAACCGGGCAAAATTTGAAAAAAACGACAGGGCCGGTAGTGTCGAAAAAGTCAAAAATGGGGATTTTCACAAAATTTGCTTAAAGAGGCCAGAGGGGGGGGGCTGAGTGAAAAACGAGCAAAATCAAGCACAGTTGGGGCGTTTTGTGAAAATTGTGAAGGATTTTCCATAGTGGGCAAAAATTGAAAAAAACGACAGGGCCGGTAGTGTCGAAAAAGTCAAAAATTGGGATTTTCCCAAACTTTGCTTAAAGAAGCCAGAGGGGGGGGCTGGGTGAAAAAGGAGCAAAATCAAGCACAGTTGGGGCGTTTTGTGAAAATTGTGAAGGATTTTCCAAAGAGGGCAAAAATTGAAAAAAACGACAGGGGCGGTAGTGTCGAAAAAGTCAAAAATGGGGATTTTCCTAAATTTTTGCTAAAAGGGGCCAGGGGGCGGGCTGATTGAAAAACGAGCAAAATCAAGCACAGTTGGGGCGTTTTGTGAAAATTGTGAAGGATTTTCCAAACCGGGCAAAATTTGAAAAAAAGACAGGGCCGGTAGTGTCGAAAAAGTCAAAAATTGGGATTTTCCCAAAACTTGCTAAAAGGTGCCAGGCGGCGGACTAAGTCAGAAAGGAGCAAAATCAAGCACAGTTGGGGCGTTTTGGGAAAATTGTGAAGGATTTTCCAAACCGGGTAAAATTTGAAAAAAAAGACAGTGCCGGTAGTGTCGAAAAAGTCAAAAATGGGGATTTTCACAAACCTTGCTAAAAGGTGCCAGGGGGTGGACTGAGTCAGAAAGGAGCAAAATCAAGCACAGTTGGGGCGTTTTGAGAAAATTGTGAAGGATTTTCCAAACCGGGCAAAATTTGAAAAAAACGACAGGTCCGGTAGTGTCGAAAAAGTCAAAAATTGGGATTTTCCCAAACCTTGCTAAAACGGGCCAGGGGGGCGGACTGAGTCAGAAAGGAGCAAAATCAAGCACAGTTGGGGCGTTTTGGGAAAATTGTGAAGGATTTTCCAAACCGGGTAAAATTTGAAAAAAAAGACAGGGCCGGTAGTGTCGAAAAAGTCAAAAATGGGGATTTTCCCAAACCTTCCTAAAAGGGGCCAGGGGTGCGGACTGAGTCAGAAAGGAGCAAAATCAAGCACAGTTGGGGCGTTTTGGGAAAATTGTGAAGGATTTATCAAACCGGGCAAAATTTGAAAAAAACGACAGTGCCGGTAGTGTCGAAAAAGTCAAAAATGGGGATTTTCCCAAACTTTGCTTAAAGAGGCCAGAGGGGGGGACTGGGTGAAAAAGGAGCAAAATCAAGCACAGTTGGGGCGTTTTGTGAAAATTGTGAAGGATTTTCCAAAGATGGCAAAAATTGAAAAAAACGACAGGTCCGGTAGTGTCGAAAAAGTCAAAAATTGGGATTTTCCCAAACCTTGCTAAAACGGGCCAGGGGGGCGGACTGAGTCAGAAAGGAGCAAAATCAAGCACAGTTGGGGCGTTTTGGGAAAATTGTGAAGGATTTTCGAAACCGGGCAAAATTTGAAAAAAACGACAGGGCCGGTAGTGTCGAAAAAGTCAAAAATGGGGATTTTCCCAAACTTTGCTTAAAGAAGCCAGAGGGGGGGGCTGGGTGAAAAAGGAGCAAAATCAAGCACAGTTGGGGCGTTTTGTGAAAATTGTGAAGGATTTTCCAAAGAGGGCAAAAATTGAAAAAAACGACAGGGGCGGTAGTGTCGAAAAAGTCAAAAATGGGGATTTTCACAAACCTTGCTAAAAGGTGCCAGGGGGTGGACTGAGTCAGAAAGGAGCAAAATCAAGCACAGTTGGGGCGTTTTGTGAAAATTGTGAAGGATTTTCCAAAGTGGGCAAAAATTGAAAAAAACGACAGGGCCGGTAGTGTCGAAAAAGTCAAAAATGCGGATTTTCCGAAACCTTGCTAAAAGGGGCCAGTGGGGCGGACTGAGTCAGAAATGAGCAAAATCAAGCACAGTTGGGGCGTTTTGAGAAAATTGTGAAGGATTTTCCAAACCGGGCTAAATTTGAAAAAAACGACAGGTCCGGTAGTGTCGAAAAAGTCAAAAATGGGGATTTTCCAAAACCTTGCTAAAAGGGGCCAGGGGGGCGGACTAAGTAAGAAAGGAGCAAAATCAAGCACAGTTGGGGCGTTTTGGGAAAATTGTGAAGGATTTTCCAAACCGGGCAAAATTTGAAAAAAAAGACATGGCCGGTAGTGTCGAAAAAGTCAAAAATGGGGATTTTCCCAAACCTTGCTAAAAGGGGCCAGGGGGGCGGACTGAGTCAGAAAGGAGCAAAATCAAGCACAGTTGGGGCGTTTTGGGAAAATTGTGAAGGATTTTCCAAACCGGGCAAAATTTGAAAAAAACGACAGTGCCGGTAGTGTCGAAAAAGTCAAAAATGGGGATTTTCCCAAACTTTGCTTAAAGAGGCCAGAGGGGGGGGCTGGGTGAAAAAGGAGCAAAATCAAGCACAGTTGGGGCGTTTTGTGAAAATTGTGAAGGATTTTCCAAAGAGGGCAAAAATTGAAAAGAACGACAGGGGCGGTAGTGTCGAAAAAGTCAAAAATGGGGATTTTCACAAACCTTGCTAAAAGGTGCCAGGGGGTGGACTGAGTCAGAAAGGAGCAAAATCAAGCACAATTGGGGCGTTTTGAGAAAATTGTGAAGGATTTTCCAAAGTGGGCAAAATTTGAAAAAAACGACAGGTCCGGTAGTGTCGAAAAAGTCAAAAATTGGGATTTTCCCAAACCTTGCTAAAACGGGCCAGGGGGGCGGACTGAGTCAGAAAGGAGCAAAATCAAGCACAGTTGGGGCGTTTTGGGAAAATTGTGAAGGATTTTTAAAACCGGGCAAAATTTGAAAAAAACGACAGGGCCGGTAGTGTCGAAAAAGTCAAAAATGGGGATTTTCCTAAATTTTTGCTAAAAGGGGCCAGGGGGCGGGCTGATTGAAAAACGAGCAAAATCAAGCACAGTTGGGGCGTTTTGTGAAAATTGTGAAGGATTTTCCAAACCGGGCAAAATTTGAAAAAAAGACAGGGCCGGTAGTGTCGAAAAAGTCAAAAATTGGGATTTTCCCAAAACTTGCTAAAAGGTGCCAGGCGGCGGACTGAGTCAGAAAGGAGCAAAATCAAGCACAGTTGGGGCGTTTTGGGAAAATTGTGAAGGATTTTACAAACCGGGTAAAATTTGAAAAAAAAGACAGTGCCGGTAGTGTCGATAAAGTCAAAAATGCGGATTTTCCCAAACCTTGCTAAAAGGGGCCAGGGGGGCGGACTGAGTCAGAAATGAGCAAAATCAAGCACAGTTGGGGCGTTTTGAGAAAATTGTGAAGGATTTTCCAAACCGGGCAAAATTTGAAAAAAACGACAGGTCCGGTAGTGTCGAAAAAGTCAAAAATGGGCATTTTCCCAAACCTTGCTAAAAGGGGCCAGGGGTGCGGACTGAGTCAGAAAGGAGCAAAATCAAGCACAGTTGGGGCGTTTTGGGAAAATTGTGAAGGATTTTCCAAACCGGGCATAAATTGAAAAAAAAGACAGGTCCGGTAGTGTCGAAAAAGTCAAAAATTGGGATTTTCCCAAACCTTGCTAAAACGGGCCAGGGGGGCGGACTGAGTCAGAAAGGAGCAAAATCAAGCACAGTTGGGGCGTTTTGGGAAAATTGTGAAGGATTTTCCAAACCGGGTAAAATTTGAAAAAAAAGACAGGGCCGGTAGTGTCGAAAAAGTCAAAAATGGGGATTTTCCCAAACCTTCCTAAAAGGGGCCAGGGGTGCGGACTGAGTCAGAAAGGAGCAAAATCAAGCACAGTTGGGGCGTTTTGGGAAAATTGTGAAGGATTTATCAAACCGGGCAAAATTTGAAAAAAACGACAGTGCCGGTAGTGTCGAAAAAGTCAAAAATGGGGATTTTCCCAAACTTTGCTTAAAGAGGCCAGAGGGGGGGACTGGGTGAAAAAGGAGCAAAATCAAGCACAGTTGGGGCGTTTTGTGAAAATTGTGAAGGATTTTCCAAAGATGGCAAAAATTGAAAAAAACGACAGGTCCGGTAGTGTCGAAAAAGTCAAAAATTGGGATTTTCCCAAACCTTGCTAAAACGGGCCAGGGGGGCGGACTGAGTCAGAAAGGAGCAAAATCAAGCACAGTTGGGGCGTTTTGGGAAAATTGTGAAGGATTTTCGAAACCGGGCAAAATTTGAAAAAAACGACAGGGCCGGTAGTGTCGAAAAAGTCAAAAATGGGGATTTTCCCAAACTTTGCTTAAAGAAGCCAGAGGGGGGGGCTGGGTGAAAAAGGAGCAAAATCAAGCACAGTTGGGGCGTTTTGTGAAAATTGTGAAGGATTTTCCAAAGAGGGCAAAAATTGAAAAAAACGACAGGGGCGGTAGTGTCGAAAAAGTCAAAAATGGGGATTTTCACAAACCTTGCTAAAAGGTGCCAGGGGGTGGACTGAGTCAGAAAGGAGCAAAATCAAGCACAGTTGGGGCGTTTTGTGAAAATTGTGAAGGATTTTCCAAAGTGGGCAAAAATTGAAAAAAACGACAGGGCCGGTAGTGTCGAAAAAGTCAAAAATGCGGATTTTCCGAAACCTTGCTAAAAGGGGCCAGTGGGGCGGACTGAGTCAGAAATGAGCAAAATCAAGCACAGTTGGGGCGTTTTGAGAAAATTGTGAAGGATTTTCCAAACCGGGCTAAATTTGAAAAAAACGACAGGTCCGGTAGTGTCGAAAAAGTCAAAAATGGGGATTTTCCAAAACCTTGCTAAAAGGGGCCAGGGGGGCGGACTAAGTAAGAAAGGAGCAAAATCAAGCACAGTTGGGGCGTTTTGGGAAAATTGTGAAGGATTTTCCAAACCGGGCAAAATTTGAAAAAAAAGACATGGCCGGTAGTGTCGAAAAAGTCAAAAATGGGGATTTTCCCAAACCTTGCTAAAAGGGGCCAGGGGGGCGGACTGAGTCAGAAAGGAGCAAAATCAAGCACAGTTGGGGCGTTTTGGGAAAATTGTGAAGGATTTTCCAAACCGGGCAAAATTTGAAAAAAACGACAGTGCCGGTAGTGTCGAAAAAGTCAAAAATGGGGATTTTCCCAAACTTTGCTTAAAGAGGCCAGAGGGGGGGGCTGGGTGAAAAAGGAGCAAAATCAAGCACAGTTGGGGCGTTTTGTGAAAATTGTGAAGGATTTTCCAAAGAGGGCAAAAATTGAAAAGAACGACAGGGGCGGTAGTGTCGAAAAAGTCAAAAATGGGGATTTTCACAAACCTTGCTAAAAGGTGCCAGGGGGTGGACTGAGTCAGAAAGGAGCAAAATCAAGCACAATTGGGGCGTTTTGAGAAAATTGTGAAGGATTTTCCAAAGTGGGCAAAATTTGAAAAAAACGACAGGTCCGGTAGTGTCGAAAAAGTCAAAAATTGGGATTTTCCCAAACCTTGCTAAAACGGGCCAGGGGGGCGGACTGAGTCAGAAAGGAGCAAAATCAAGCACAGTTGGGGCGTTTTGGGAAAATTGTGAAGGATTTTTAAAACCGGGCAAAATTTGAAAAAAACGACAGGGCCGGTAGTGTCGAAAAAGTCAAAAATGGGGATTTTCCTAAATTTTTGCTAAAAGGGGCCAGGGGGCGGGCTGATTGAAAAACGAGCAAAATCAAGCACAGTTGGGGCGTTTTGTGAAAATTGTGAAGGATTTTCCAAACCGGGCAAAATTTGAAAAAAAGACAGGGCCGGTAGTGTCGAAAAAGTCAAAAATTGGGATTTTCCCAAAACTTGCTAAAAGGTGCCAGGCGGCGGACTGAGTCAGAAAGGAGCAAAATCAAGCACAGTTGGGGCGTTTTGGGAAAATTGTGAAGGATTTTACAAACCGGGTAAAATTTGAAAAAAAAGACAGTGCCGGTAGTGTCGATAAAGTCAAAAATGCGGATTTTCCCAAACCTTGCTAAAAGGGGCCAGGGGGGCGGACTGAGTCAGAAATGAGCAAAATCAAGCACAGTTGGGGCGTTTTGAGAAAATTGTGAAGGATTTTCCAAACCGGGCAAAATTTGAAAAAAACGACAGGTCCGGTAGTGTCGAAAAAGTCAAAAATGGGCATTTTCCCAAACCTTGCTAAAAGGGGCCAGGGGTGCGGACTGAGTCAGAAAGGAGCAAAATCAAGCACAGTTGGGGCGTTTTGGGAAAATTGTGAAGGATTTTCCAAACCGGGCATAAATTGAAAAAAAAGACAGGTCCGGTAGTGTCGAAAAAGTCAAAAATTGGGATTTTCCCAAACCTTGCTAAAACGGGCCAGGGGGGCGGACTGAGTCAGAAAGGAGCAAAATCAAGCACAGTTGGGGCGTTTTGGGAAAATTGTGAAGGATTTTTTAAACCGGGCAAAATTTGAAAAAAACGACAGGGCCGGTAGTG
Source organism: Scomber scombrus (assembly GCF_963691925.1). Taxonomy (NCBI): domain Eukaryota; kingdom Metazoa; phylum Chordata; class Actinopteri; order Scombriformes; family Scombridae; genus Scomber; species Scomber scombrus. The sequence continues at coordinate 69,186 of NW_026910658.1, forward strand.
TCGAAAAAGTCAAAAATGGGGATTTTCCCAAATTTTTGCTAAAAGGGGCCAGGGGGCGGGCTGATTGAAAAACGAGCAAAATCAAGCACAGTTGGGGCGTTTTGTGAAAATTGTGAAGGATTTTCCAAACCGGGCAAAATTTGAAAAAAAGACAGGGCCGGTAGTGTCGAAAAAGTCAAAAATGGGGATTTTCCCAAATTTTTGCTAAAAGGGGCCAGGGGGCGGGCTGATGGAAAAACGAGCAAA
>NW_026910659.1:0-10000 GCF_963691925.1 Scomber scombrus
TTTATTAAACTCTCACTCTCACCATCATGGACAGATGTACAAAATAAAAGACATCATGAAGAAGACATTCATGTTATTACATTTGAGCAGCTTCAATTAGAAAAAAAACAATCATTTATCTTTGTTAAAATGCCATTAATTCACCAAATAACTGGTGTTGTTAGTGATGAATACATTTCCTACATTGTTACATGTTATATCTGCAGCTTTTACAGCATTTACACTTTATATACACTGATGTTTTTACCACAGTCTCTCTTCAAACAAGAGAGGGTTTTAAAATCTCACTGAGACTAGCTGGTTAAAGAAACCCTGTGGAGCTAAAATCACCAAAACTCAGCTGTTTACTAGAGCTTTAATAAACATTATAACCCTCCTGTTGTCCTCGAGTCAAGGAAGGAAGGGAGGAAGAAGGAAGGAAAGGCGGGAGTAAGGGAGGAAGAAGGAAGGAAAGGAGGGAGGAAGGGAGGAAGAAGGACGGAAAGGAGGAAGGAAGGAAAGAAGGGAGGAAGAAGGAAGGAAAGGAGGAAGGAAGGGAGGAAGAAGGAAGGAAAGGAGGGAGGGAGGGAAGGAAGGAGGGAAGGAAGGAAGGAAAGGAGGGAGGAAGGGTGGAAGAAGGAAGGAAAGGAGGGAGGGAGGAAGGAAGGGAAGAAGGAAGAAGGAAGGAAAGGAGGGAGGAAGGGAGGAAGGAAGGGAGGAAGAATTAAGGAAAGGAGGGAGGGAGGGAGGGAGGGCGGAAGGAAGGGAAGAAGGAAGAAGGAAGGAAAGGAGGGAGGAAGGAAGGAGGGGAGGAAGGAAGGAAAGGATGGGAGGAAGGAAGGACAGAGTATAGAAGGAAGGAAGGAAGGTAGGAGGGAGAAAGGAAAGAGGAAGGGAGGAAGGTAGGGGGGAGAAAAGAAAGAGAGAGAAGGAAGAGTGAGGAAGGGAAGGAAGGAAGGAAGGAAGGAGGGAAGGAAAGAAGGAGGGAGGGAGGAAGGAAGGACAGAAAGAAGGCAGAAAAGGGAATGGAGGAAAGAGACGGCCCTCCGCCTGCTTCCCTGCTCTCTTCCTTCCCCCCCTCGCTGGCTCTGAGGGAGGAAAGGAAGGAAGGAAGGAACAGTCAAAACCGACGGGGTCAATTTGACCCGGGCGAGGACGACACAAAGGTAAAACACTCCTCGTAGGGATAACAAAAAAAGGACAAAACCTCCACAGGGTCCCTTTAAGTTAAAGAAGAAAACAATCAGAGAGTTTATATTTTCCTCTGATGAGGAGACAGTTAAGGCATCGCTGAGCTCTCTTACTCCAGTCCTGTTAAAGTCCTGTTCTGCTCTATTCCCCCCCTAAACAACAAACAAAGAGATAACCTGAAACTATATGAATGAATTCTAGTCATGTTTTACTTCTCAAATGTGGTGATTTGATGCTCGTCTTTGTCAAAAAATGATATTAAACTATAAATCTCTGGGTTTTTACCATAAACTGTATATAAGAAATGGACGTAACATCCGTGACGTCACCCATTGGTTTGTGGACTGCTGCTCGGAGGCCAATAGTATCGGATCTGAGCAGCGCCATCTTGAAAATTTCAGGTGCATGCTGGGAAAAATAAAAACAGGGATTCTACTTATATGGGCATCAGGAGGAAGGAGCATGAGGCGCCCTCCTGAACCTGTGAACCAATCAACCTGTCAATCACCACGTAGCCACGCCCTAATGCATACCCTGCTTTATCGTCACATATAAAATCAGGGAGGCCAAAATGTCCCAAATGAACATCATACTGCATTGAAGAAGGCTTTAAACTAGCGATTGAGACCATAAACACATTTTGAAAACTTTTACTGAGGTTAGAAATCAAGTGAGAAGTTGGTGAATTCTCCATTGACTTGTATAGAGACGGAAGTCCTTTTGACACCAAAACGGTCGCCCCCTGGTGGCCTTTTGATAGAATGCAGTTTTAAGTTACTTCCGCGATGGCATCATTTCAGAGGACCAGAACTCCCCGCCTGGTTTTTAGACTGTGAATCAAACAAAGTAAGATGAAACTGAAAATGTCACTTTCGACTCTGAGAAATGATTTCACCATTTTCTGACATTTTAGAGAGATTGTTGTGTTCAGGGTCTAATTTGACCCATTTTTACATCTGAGAGAAAAACTAACTCACCTTAAAAACTTCTTTTTTTAACCAGAAATTTGATGACTGATTCTAACGTGACCCAGAATATACAAAAATGGAAATAAGACTAAAACATACTGTCTGTTCACACATGTAATGTAATTCAGTCAAAGGTTCTCTGTGTTATAACAGTATTTAAGGGTTAATTGTGATTCGATAAGACAAAATAATCATTAGTTGCAGCCTTAAGGTTGATGTCTAGAGAGAGAAGATGGAAACAAACAGAGAACATTTTGTTGTATTTGTCCCAAAGTTTAGGAACATTACAGCGTTTCCTCTTCTGGCTTCAGTCTTTCCATCAGATGCTTTAACTCGGCTGCAGGTTTCCTCCCATTCTGACTCCAAAGCATCAGTGAGTTTATGTTCCAGTTTAAGTTCGTCCATCAAACTGAGGAAACTGTTCACGCAAAGATGGAAACGAATAAAATATATAGTTGTATACTAGTTAAGATTTCCCTTCTTAGGAACTGAGATGTTTGTCCATGAATTATATGTTTATATTTAATCAGATAAAATGCAGCGTAAAAGGGTCAATGAGGTTTTTAGTGTCCATGTGGTTTAGTTTAAATTTAAAGGGTTAAAATGTGAAAATAAACGTATGAATAACTTGCACACATTCTTTTTTTGTGGACCCAGCATCAAATTTCTGCTTTTAATCCATTTAGAGAGAATATATTAGAGGATTATGGCAACAATGTCTAAGTGGTGTAACCATAAAAACTACCAATAGTTTAACCTTTGTGTCGTCCTCAGGTTTGTTAAAATGTACATTTAGTATTTTTGTTGGTTTTATATCATTTGAAATGACATTTGCACCATTTTTTTACCAAAAGTAAGACTGAATGCTCCTGAAAATATCAAATGGTGTAACCAAAAAAAATTAAATAACTATTACATATTTTATCCTCCTAGAAAGAAAGAAAGAAAGAAAGAAAGAAAGAAAGAAAGAAAGAAAGAAAGAAAGAAAGACAGAAAGAAAGAAAGAAAGAAAGAAAGAAACAGGAGGAAGAGGAGAAAGAAAGAGTAGTCAAGGAAGGCAGGGAGGAAGAAATAAGGAAAGGAGGAAGGAAGGGAGGAAGAAGGAAGGAAGGGAGGAAGAAGGAAGGAAAGGGGGGAGGAAGGGAGGAAAGGAAGGAAGGACGGAGGAAAGAAGGAAGGTATGAGGGAGGGAGAGAGGGAGAAAGGAAAAGAGGAAGGGAGGAGAGAAGGAAAGGAGGACAGAGGAAAGAAGGAAGGGAGGAGGAAGGAAGGAAGGAAAGAAGGAGGGAGGGAGGAAGGACAGACGGAAGGAAGGAAGGGAGGAAAGAAGGAACAGTCAAAACAGACGGGGTCAATTTGACCCGGGAGGACGACACGAAGGTTAAATATGTTCTCACCTACAGTGTATTTAAGTGGACTTATACTAATAATGACTTCATTTAAAACATGTAAATGTTTCCTGGTCTCCATGGTAACCAGAGTAAATGTAATATTTAGAACAATTGTATTCCATTACCTTTATTTAATATAAAGTTATAATGTAAGATCATGCCAAACTAGTTGATATGGTGTTTTATTGACTATTTACTGTTTTTAAGCAAGTTGAATAATTTGGTACAAAGTTTTTATGGTTACACCACTTAGACATTTTTGCCATAATCCTCTAATATATTCTCTCTAAATGGAATGAAACCTTATTATCACTGAGTCATTTCCTTGTGGATTTAAACCTTGTGTGATTTGGATTTTGGTCGTTATGTCTGAAACTCAAACTGCAGATCTGGACCTTAAGAAGCAAACACGTCTTGTTTCTTCTTGAGAGTCATTTGAGCATTTTTCAAAACTTCCCCAAGAAGAAGCTTTAGTTCGGAGCTTCCTGTCGGCCTTCTCTTCTCTTCATCAGAAGTTCAGTGCAGTGTGTGTGTGACCTTTCCCCTCCCAGCTGCCTCCTCCGTCACCTGAAGCTCCGCCCTCTTGGACAAGGCGGGTCAGGATTTTAAGGAGGCGTTGATGGACGTCTCTGCCTCTTCCTCCTCCTCCTCCTCCTCCTCCTCCTCCTCCTCCTCCTCCTCCTCCTCCTCCTCCCCCCTCCTCTCTCTCCTCCACACCTCCGTCTGTCTCTGAACACTCCTGCACGGCTCGCTGCAGCTCCACCTGTTACAAACACACAAAAAGGCCTTTCTTTAAAAAAACACTGTCACTTTAAATACTCTTAACCTTCCTGTCGTCCTCCCGGGACAAATTGACCCCGTCTGTTTTGACTGTTCCATCTTTCCGTCTGTCCTTCCTCCTTCTCTCTTTCCTTCTTTCCTCCGTCCTTCCTCCCTCCTTCCTTCTTTCCTCCCTCCCTCCTACTTTCCTTCCGTCCTTCCTCCCTCCTTCCTTCTTTCCTCCCTCCCTCCTACTTTCCTTCCTTTCTTCCTTCCTCCCTCCTACCTTCCTTCCTTCCTTTTTTCCTCCTTACTCCTTTCCTTCCTTCCTTCCTTCCTTCCTCCTTTCCTCCCTCCCTTCCATCCTTCCTTCCTCCCTCCCTCCCTTCCTTCTTTCCTTTCCTCCTTTCCTCCCTCCCTCCCTCCTTACTCCTTTCCTTCCTTCCTTCCTTCCTTCCTTCCTTCCTTCCTTCCTTCCTTCCTTCCTTCCTTCCTTCCTTCCTTCCTTCCTTGACCTGAGTACAACAGGAGGGTTAAATAATGTAGATTAAAAACGATCCTACCTGCAGAGGGAGTCCTGCTTTGGCTCCGAGCAGCGTGGGAGAAAACCACGGCCGGAAAATCTTCTCACAAATCACCTGGAGAGAAAAAAATAAAATACAAACAAAAGAATCAGAGGAGAGGAAAAGACTAAAGAACGAGTGTTAGAGAAAAGAAGAAGAGATGAGAAAAGGGGAAAAGGAAGAAATGAAAGAAAAAGGAGGCAACAAAGAAGCCTGGAGAGAGAGAGGATCTGTTTTTAACGTCTGTATGCAGATGACACCTCGCTATTCATCACCAAGCATCAGTCAGCACAACACACACACACACACACACACACACACACACACACACACACACACATACACACACACACACACACACACACACACACACACACACACACACACACACACACACACACACACACACACACACAGGTAAAAAGACAATGCCTCCTTTCTCAGAGCTCAGGGTTCATCACAGGTCAGGAGACACCTGTGCAGCCTCAGATCGACCAATCAGAGAGCAGCGTTTCATCAACAGTCATCTCGTCTTTCTTTGTTCATTATCTCCTCTTTTGTTCATCCTCTCTCTTTTCTTTTCTTTTCATCTTGTCTCTACGTCTGTTTTTTAATATTTACACTGTAAAAAATACTATAGTAATTTCATAATAATTCTACAGCAAATTAGACACAATATTACTGTAAAATTACTGTTTTTAATGTAAAATTAACCAATATGATACTGTAATTATTATCTGATATTACTGTAAATTCACAACAATTCACAGTAATATCACAGCAATGTATTCTGTTTTCACATTAATCACAAAAATATAAAATTACAGTAAAACTATAATATTTTATGGTTTATTACAGTAAAACTATAATATTTTATGGTTTAATTACAGTAAAACTATAATATTTTATGGTTTAATTACAGTAAAACTACAATATTTTATAGCTAAATTACAGTAAAACTATAATATTTTATGTCTAAATTACAGTAAAATACAATATATTATGGTTTAATTATAGTAAAACTGTAATATTTTATATTAAATTACAGTAAAACTATAATATTTTATGTCTAAATTACAGTAAAATACAATATTTTATGGTTTAATTACATTAAAACCAGTTAATCTTGCTCCTTTTTTCTTCATCTTGGTTTCTTTTCTCTTCTTATAGATTTCACTTTATTCCATTTTCTTCTTTTCATTATAAATATTTTTTAATTGCATTTTTTTCTTGCTTCAATTTTCTTCATCACTTCATTCTTCTCGGCCTATTTCCAATTTGCCGTCTTCACATTCATCTTCTTCTCTTCTCTTCATCAGTATTTTTTCTTACTTTATCTTCAGTTTTCTTCTTCTTCTGTGTTTCCATCTTCTTCCGACATCATAACGAGCGTATTAGTCTCCATTCTTTGAGTCTCTGCTGTGAACCAACCAACCAACCGACCGACCGATCGATGTTATTTGTTGATGAAGTCCCGTCATCGCCGCCCCCCCCCCCCCCCCCAACCCCCCCACACCCCCCCTTTTCTCACTCTCACCATCATCTGAATGAAAGTATCTCCTATCATATGACATGTGATACGGCGGGTCGGCAGGGTGATGAGAGTCTGTCCCGGCGTTGTCATGGCGATGGCGGCGACGACGGCGATGTCCGGCCCCTTTGTGTCGCGGACGAGTCTGACAAGCCGACGCTTTAAAACGGCTTCATGTTACTGTTGATGTGGCTCATAGAGGAGCAAACAGCCCAAAATATACTTTATTATATATTATAGTAGTATATTAGTAGTAGTAGTAATAGTAGGAGTAATATTAGTAGCAGTAGGCAAGGCAGCTTTATTTATATAGCGTAAAAATAAACATTTAACAGTAAGAATTGGAAATAAAAAACATAAAAATATGCAATTTGGGTATAAAAATAAATAAAAAAACAATAATAGTAAAAACATGGAAATATTAAAACATACTAAATAATAAAAAATATAAATAAAAAGTACAGAAAAATAGAAAGAGAGAGAAATAAAATAATAGAATAGAGAATTAAATATAAGGTTGCAGCATAAAATAATGATTTGCTTTAAAATCTTATTAATTATAGTATTAGTAGTAATTATAATAGTAGTATAAGTAGTAATAATAATAGTAGTAGTAGTAGTAGTATCACTTCAAGTAATGTATTTATTAATTAAAAGTTGCCTTGAAAATAAGTAATTTTACAACTTAATCTGATTAAACCATATAAAATGTTATCAATCATTATATTGAACCATTATGAAACACTTCTAGTAAAACGAATAATTTTATTATTAAAGTTCTAATAATAATAATAATAATAATAATAATAATAATAATTCCTGTCTAAGTTTTAAAAAAAACAACAATTTAAACATCCAGCCATGAAACATTATGTTAATACAGTTATTATTATTATTATGTATTGTAATATTTCTGATTTATAATAATGAAAAAATGACAAAACAATAATACAATTGTTTTATTTATGAATGAAATTGGTTTATATTGTGCAATGCTGCTTATTTAGGGTGTAGAAACATGACAGAAAGTTTATAATCTGTTTAATTAAGGCATTAAATGTGCTTTTAGAAGACACTAAATTATTATTATTATTTATCATAACACTCATATTAGAAGATTCATATGTTTCATTATATGCTGGATACAGAATTAAAGCTATAAAATTAAAGTCCTGTTTGAATTTGACATTTTTGCAGATACATAAAATTTAAAAAAAGTTAAGATTTGATTAGTTTCTTTAGTTTTTTCTGCAACAAGCTGCAGAGCCAACAGATGCTTATATATAAATATATTAAAATCATCTGCAGGTTTAAACTATCTCTCTATGTGTCAGCGGGTTTCTTCTCATCTATAATTATCATTCTTCGTCTTTTTTACTGTGAACGTGTCGTTAAATGTTGTGAAAAACGGGTTCGTGGAGCAGCTGAAACCTGAAACACACGAAGCCCGTCATTTATAAAAACCTCCGTGTGTTCGTGTTGCAGGAAGAGACGAAGATAAACCTCACAGATAACTGATAAGAGAAGAGGTCAGAGGTCAGAGGAGCAGTAAATATAGTGTAGATTGAATATGTTGTGACAATGGCCGTAGCTACCATTGAGGACACCGAGCTCATGTCCTCGGTATTTTTTTCTTGAAGTTTCGTTTAATTGTGAAGTGAAAATAGCCGACGAGACAATTATCCTTTCATCAACGGACCGTCACGTGACACGTACTTGCAGATACCGCTGCCATGTCAAAACGAAAGTATCCGGCTATAGCCAGCGGTGGAGTGAGTCCTTGAAATCGCCAGAAATGTGTTTATGTCTACATTTGTGAATTGGACTTGACCCGATTTTGCAAACTGTTCATTCATTGGATGATGAGCCCTTTTCTCCATTTCCCAGCATGCTTTGCTCCATTCCACATTTTAATAACAAATTAAAAAAAAATAATATATTGCAGTTTTAATTTTTAATCGAAGCTCGTGAAGCGCAGTTTCAGGAGCGGGAACACACCCCAATTACACCCCTTCCGGCTCCTATATAAACCAGCCTAACCCCCCCCCCCCCCCCCCCCCCCCTCTTTCTGTTCTTCTCTCCTTTCTCATAGGTTCCAAGGGGATCCTCGCTGCCCGGGCGCAGCAGCGGATCCTTCATACGGCCTCCCCACACCGCATCAAGAGCACAAACGATTCATTCAAATCTTGTTAATAAATTTGTCAAACGTATCTCATTGGTGGTGTGGTCCTTGCTCGTGAAATATACAACCATGGAAGTTGTAGAATACTGAAATAAGAGTTGATTTAAGTTGCACAATTGGAAATGATAAGAAAGAACTGGAGCACAAGAGAGACCATGACTGAGAAATGCACAGCAAGAAAGCGTTATATAAATACATCATGGATTAAATTGAACAGTCATATAAATTGTGGTCTTGTTTTTGACCTCGGTATTTAAACAATCCTGACCACGGCTTTGGTTGAGAGATGCAAAGGAGAATTAAATCAATGCATTTATTGTTTTTTATTAACCCTGTATCGCCAAGTGTATCATATTGGAGCATAAATGGGTTTTAGAGACCTTTAAATCATCAGTGTGATCATATTTCATCCCTTAAAACCTGATGTATATACAATCAGATAAATGTAAGATAAACCAATGCAATGTTGAATTACTAAATATTTAGTATCAATTAGAAGTAATTTATCTGTAAATCTGTCAATTTTCATATATTTCATTTAATGCATTATATATTATTATCATGCATAAACAAGTTTAAAAGATGTTGTTATGAGCTTCATGCAGGACCTTAAAGTTATATTAAATATGTTTTCATGTGTTTAAAAAAATCATGCTATGAAAAATAAACTGCAAAAAATTGTCAGTGTATTAAATATGATGCAAAACAGATGAAAATAGATGCAAAGTGTTATTTAATTCATCTTTTTTAATTACTTGTCAGAAGGTCCAATAAATGTTCAGGCTTTAAAGGGTTAAAGAGACATTTAAAGAGTTTTGCAGCTTTTTTTTGTCAGTAAAAGGGAGAAAAATTGCCTCTTAATTTAAATCAATTGGATATTTTAATACAACTTTTATTCTAAATGTAATAATATAACATTTTCCAAATAAATGAATGCTGTAAAATTCAGTTATATGTTAAAATTATTCTGGGTTGTGTAATTTTCCTTAATGAAAAAAAGGCAGAAAATAAGAAATGTTCATTTTTCACATTTAATTAAATTAGCTGAAATAGTTCTCATGTTTTATTTAATATTAAACTATAATATTGTGTATTTTATATAGTTTATTTTTAACCATAAAAACATAATAATAAACTATATGAAAGCTTCATTAAGGATAAATCATGTTAATCTGTGACTGATGATTCTTTATGAATTATTGGTAGTACAGAAGTTTGGTATAGAGACTAATTATATATTGCAATAATTATATTATATTATATTATATTATATTACATTATATTATATTATATTATATTATATTATATTACATTATATTATATTATATTATATTATATTATATTATATTATATTATATTACATTATATTATATCATTAAATATTATATTATATTACATTACATTACATTACATTACATTACATTACATTACATTAC
>NW_026910659.1:15000-50228 GCF_963691925.1 Scomber scombrus
GATGTGATGCTGCTTCAACAGGAGGTGGAGGCCGTCAGTCTCTCTGCTGATAAAGCAGTGGAGGACAGTGAGAAGATCTTCACTCAGCTGATCCGTCTCCTCCAGAAAAGAAGCTCTGATGTGAAGCAGCAGATCAGATCCCAGCAGGAAACTGAAGTGAGTCGAGTCAAAGAGCTTCAGGAGAAGCTGCAGCAGGAGATCACTGAGCTGAAGAGGAAAGACGCTGAACTGAAGCAGCTCTCACACACAGAGGATCACAACCAGTTTCTACACAACTACCCCTCAGTGTCACAACTCAGTGAACCTACAGACTCATCCAGCATCGATATCCGTCCTCTGAGATACTTTGAGGATGTGACAGCAGCTGTGTCAGAGCTCAGAGATAAACTACAGGACATCCTGAGGGACGAATGGACAAACATCTCACTGACAGTGACTGAAGAGGACGTTTTACTGCCAGAACCAGAACCCAAGACCAGAGCTGAGTTCTTAAAATATTCACATGAAATCACTCTGGATCCAAACACAGCAAACACACGGCTGTTATTATCTGATGGGAACAGAAAAGTAAAATGTACGAGACAACAACAGTCTTATTCTAGTCACACAGACAGATTCACTGATGAGTATCAGGTCCTGAGTAGAGAGAGTCTGACTGGACGTTGTTACTGGGAGGTGGAGCGGAGAGGAGCAGTTGATGTAGCAGTCGCATACAAGAATATCAGCAGAGCAGGACGTGAATCTCTATTTGGACGTAATGACAAATCTTGGTCTTTATATTGTTCCACTAACAGTTATGGATTTTGCTTCAACAACATCTCAACTCTCGTCTCAGTTCCTCGTTCCTACAGAGTCGGAGTGTACCTGGATCACAGAGCAGGTATTCTGTCCTTCTACAGCGTCTCTGAAACCATGACTCTCCTCCACAGAGTCCAGACCACATTCACTCAGCCTCTCTATGCTGGACTTCGGGTTTGGGTTGGAGACACAGCTGAGTTGTGTAAACTGAAATAGACAGAAGTCATTTCAGACTTCATGTGTCAGATGTTGTAATTCTTCATGTTTTTGTCTCCATGTTTCTGAGCTGCTCAGAGATCAGCTGACATGCTAATAGTGATATTCAACACTTTGTTTACTTTGTTTCATTGATATGTTCAGTTTCTTTAAATGTGACTTTTTCCTGTGTGTTTTTCTCCATGGAGGCTCTCACTGCTCATCACCATGTTTTTAACTTCTCTTTGTTCTAAATGTTAGTTTCATGTTTGTATTGATGTATTTGTGTCTGTTGTTTCTGAAACAGAGAAAACAGCAGAACTTCCTTCATCACAGATATTTTGTTCTCATCACTTTGTAAATTCATAAAGAAATGTTCAATCAAACTGTAATGATCATGATAATAATCATTAATGATGTTCTTGTACATAGCTGACATTCTGGGTTAAACTAACTGACTGTGTGGATGAAGTCAATCTGAACATGAAATCATTGATCACACTTTACTGATTGGATGTGTGAACAATCTGAAGCTTCAATAATCAATAAAGATCATTTTTATCAGCAGTGATCAAAGTGTTTTCTTCTCATTCAAAGCTTGTGTACTTTTACTGTAATACTGCATACTACATCACTATAATACTGCAGTACTTTTACCATAATACTGCATACTACATCACTCATAGTACTGCAGTACTTGTACTGTAATACTGCATACTACATCGCTCATAATACTGCAGTACTTTTACTGTAATACTGCATACTACATCACTCATAATACTGCAGTACTTTTACTGTAATACTGCATACTACATCACTCATAATACTGCAGTACTTTTACTGTAGGAGGATTTTTCATGTAGTACTTTTACTTGTAATGGAGTATTTGTACATTGCAGTAAAGTTAAATGTTGAGCAGCTTTTAACTGAGACTTTACTGTAAATGAGGAAACACAGTTTGAATCCACAGTGCGGCTCCTCGTCCTGATAACCGTCTCTGTTCTTTAAACACAACAAGCTCCACTCTGGGATCAGAGTTCCTTGTTCTCTCCCTTCAGAGCTACAGGATGTAGATGGGTGTAACCAACATGTGACGCAGCACAGAGCTGTCAGGCTGCATTCAGCAGAATCACATGATCAAATAGAAAGTGAAGCTCAGACAGTCGTTGCCTCTGAGAGCTGAAATGGCGCAGAGAGATCAGCTGGACCGAGAATCCTTCTCTTGTGTGATCTGTCTGGATCTACTGAAGGATCCGGTGGCTATTCCCTGTGGACACAGCTACTGTATGAGCTGTATTACAGGATTCTGGGATGGAGAGGATCAGAGGAAGATCTACAGCTGCCCTCAGTGCAGAGAGGCCTTCACACCGAGGCCTGTCCTAAAGAAAAACACCATGTTAGCAGCTTTAGTGGAGCAGCTGAAGAAGACTGGACTCCAAGCTGCTCCTGCTGATCACTGCTATGCTGGACCTGAAGATGTGGCCTGTGATGTCTGCACTGGAAGGAAGCTGAAAGCCTTCAAGTCCTGTCTGACCTGTCCTGCCTCTTACTGTGAGAATCACCTCCAGCCTCATTATGATGCAGCTCCATTAAAGAAACACAAGCTGGTGGAGCCCTCGGAGAAGCTCCAGGAGAACATCTGCTCTCGTCATGATGAGGTGATGAAGATATTCTGCCGTACAGATAAGAAGAGTATCTGTTATCTGTGCACTATGGATGAACATAAAGGCCACGACACAGTCCCAGCTGCAGCAGAAAGGACTGAGAGGCAGAGAGAGCTCGAGGTGAGTCGACTAAACATCCAGCAGAGAATCCAGGACAGAGAGAAAGATGTGAAGCTGCTTCAACAGGAGGTGGAGGCCGTCAGTCTCTCTGCTGATAAAGCAGTGGAGGACAGTGAGAAGATCTTCACTGAGCTGATCCGTCTCCTCCAGAAAAGAAGCTCTGATGTGAAGCAGCAGATCAGATCCCAGCAGGAAACTGAAGTGAGTCGAGTCAAAGAGCTTCAGGAGAAGCTGCAGCAGGAGATCACTGAGCTGAAGAGGAAAGACGCTGAACTGAAGCAGCTCTCACACACAGAGGATCACAACCAGTTTCTACACAACTACCCCTCAGTGTCACAACTCAGTGAACCTACAGACTCATCCAGCATCAATATCCGTCCTCTGAGATACTTTGAGGATGTGACAGCAGCTGTGTCAGAGCTCAGAGATAAACTACAGGACATCCTGAGGGACAAATGGACAAATATCTCACTGGCAGTGACTGAAGTGGACGTTTTACTGCCACAACCAGAACCAGAACCCAAGACCAGAGCTGAGTTCTTAAAATATTCACGTGAAATCACTCTGGATCCAAACACAGTAAACACAGAGCTGTTATTATCTGAGGGGAACAGAAAAGTAGAATGGACACAACAACAGTCTTATTCTAGTCACACAGACAGATTCACTGATCATCCTCAGGTCCTGAGTAGAGAGAGTCTGACTGGACGTTGTTACTGGGAGGTGGAGTGGGAAGGGTTAGTAGTTCATGTAGCAGTCGCATACAAGAATATCAGCAGAGCAGGAGATGAATCTGAATTTGGACGTAATGACAAATCTTGGTCTTTATATTGTCTCACTAACAGTTATGGATTTTACTTCAACAACATTAAAACTCCCGTCTCAGGTCCTGGTTCCTCCAGAGTCGGAGTGTACCTGGATCACAGAGCAGGTATTCTGTCCTTCTACAGCGTTTCTGAAACCATGACTCTCCTCCACAGAGTCCAGACCACATTCACTCAGCCTCTCTATGCTGGACTTCGGGTTTGGGTTGGAGACACAGCTGAGTTGTGTAAACTGAAATAGACAGAAGTCATTTCAGACTTCATGTGTCAGATGTTGTAATTCTTCATGTTTTTGTCTCCATGTTTCTGAGCCGCTCAGAGATCAGCTGACATGCTAATAGGGATATTCAACACTTTGTTTACTTTGTTTCATTGATATGTTCAGTTTCTTTAAATGTGACTTTTTCCTGTGTGTTTTTCTCCATGGAGGCTCTCACTGCTCATCACCATGTTTTTAACTTCTCTTTGATCTAAATGTTAGTTTCATGTTTGTATTGATGTATTTGTGTCTGTTGTTTCTGAAACAGAGAAAACAGCAGAACTTCCTTCATCACAGATATTTTGTTCTCATCACTTTGTAAATTCATAAAGAAATGTTCAATCAAACTGTAATGGTCATGATAATAATCATTAATGATGTTCTTGTACATAGCTGACATTCTGGGTTAAACTAACTGACTGTGTGGATGAAGTCAATCTGAACATGAAATCATTGATCACACTTTACTGATTGGATGTGTGAACAATCTGAAGCTTCAATAATCAATAAAGATCATTTTTATCAGCAGTGATCAAAGTGTTTTCTTCTTTTACTGTAATACTGCATACTACATCACTCATAATACTGCAGTACTATTACTGTAATACTGCATACTACATCACTCATAATACTGCAGTACTTTTACTGTAATACTGCATACTACATCGCTCATAATACTGCAGTACTTTTACCGTAATACTGCATACTACATCACTCATAATACTGCAGTACTTTTACTGTAATACTGCATACTACATCGCTCATAATACTGCAGTACTTTAACTGTAATACTGCATATTACATGACTCATAATACTGCAGTACTTTTACTGTAATACTGCATACTACATCACTCATAATACTGCAGTACTATTACTGTAATACTGCATACTACATCGCTCATAATACTGCAGTACTTTTACTGTAATACTGCATACTACATCACTATAATACTGCAGTACTTTTACTGTAATACTGCATATTACATGACTCATAATACTGCAGTACTTTTACTGTAATACTGCATACTACATCACTCATAATACTGCAGTACTATTACTATAATACTGCATACTACATCACTCATAATACACACACATTCTTTCATATTGGGATCATATGTCTTTGTTCTCTTTCTACAGGTTGTAGATGGGTGTAACCAACATGTGACGCAGTACAGAGCTGTCAGGCTGCATTCAGCAGAATCACATGATCAGATCAGTTCAAACCTGTTTCATTTATCAGGAAGTGAAGCTCAGACAGTCGTTGCCTCTGAGAGCTGAAATGGCGCAGAAAGATCAGCTGGACCGAGAATCCTTCTCTTGTTCGATCTGTCTGGATCTACTGAAGGATCCGGTGACTACTTCCTGTGGACACAGCTACTGTATGAGCTGTATTAAAGGATTCTGGGATGGAGAGGATCAGAGGAGGATCTACAGCTGCCCTCAGTGCAGAGAGGCCTTCACACAGAGGCCTGTCCTGAAGAAAAACACCATGTTTGCAGCGTTAGTGGAGCAGCTGAAGAAGACTGGACTCCAAGCTGCTCCTGCTGATCACTGCTATGCTGGACCTGAAGATGTGGCCTGTGATGTCTGCACTGGGAGGAAGCTGAAAGCCTTCAAGTCCTGTCTGAGCTGTCCTGCCTCTTACTGTAAGAA
This sequence comes from Scomber scombrus, assembly GCF_963691925.1. Taxonomy (NCBI): domain Eukaryota; kingdom Metazoa; phylum Chordata; class Actinopteri; order Scombriformes; family Scombridae; genus Scomber; species Scomber scombrus. The sequence goes on from NW_026910659.1 coordinate 20,518, forward strand.
TCACCTCCAGCCTCATTATGATGCACCTCCATTAAAGAAACACAAGCTGGTGGAGCCCTCGGAGAAGCTCCAGGAGAACATGTGCTCTCGTCATGATGAGGTGATGAAGATATTCTGCCGTACAGATAAGAAGAGTATCTGTTATCTGTGCACTATGGATGAACATAAAGGCCACGACACAGTCCCAGCTGCAGCAGAAAGGACTGAGAGGCAGAGAGAGCTCGAGGTGAGTCGACTAAACATCCAGCAGAGAATCCAGCACAGAGAGAAAGATGTGAAGCTGCTTCAACAGGAGGTGGAGGCCGTCAGTCTCTCTGCTGATAAAGCAGTGGAGGACAGTGAGAAGATCTTCACTCGGCTGATCCGTCTCCTCCAGAAAAGAAGCTCTGATGTGAAGCAGCAGATCAGATCCCAGCAGCAAACTGAAGTGAGTCGAGTCAAAGAGCTTCAGGAGAAGCTGCAGCAGGAGATCACTGAGCTGAAGAGGAAAGACGCTGAACTGAAGCAGCTCTCACACACAGAGGATCACAACCAGTTTCTACACAACTACCCCTCAGTGTCACAACTCAGTGAACCTACAGACTCATCCAGCATCAATATCCGTCCTCTGAGATACTTTGAGGATGTGACAGCAGCTGTGTCAGAGCTCAGAGATAAACTACAGGACATCCTGAGGGAGGAATGGACAAACATCTCACTGGCAGTGACTGAAGTGGACGTTTTACTGTCAGAACCAGAGCCCAAGACCAGAGCTGAGTTCTTAAAATATTCACGTGAAATCACTCTGGATCCAAACACAGTAAACAAACAGATGTTATTATCTGAGGGGAACAGAAAAGTACAATATGCATATCAAAAACAGTCTTATTCTAGTCACACAGACAGATTCACTACTTATCTTCAGGTCCTGAGTAGAGAGAGTCTGACTGGACGTTGTTATTGGGAGGTGGAGTGGGGAGGGTTAGGAGTTGAGGTAGCAGTCGCATACAAGAATATCAGCAGAGCAGGAGAAGAATCTCAATTTGGACGTAATGACAAATCTTGGTCTTTAAGCACTAACTATGTATTTTACTTCAACAACATCTCAACTCTCGTCTCAGGTCCTGTTTCCTCCAGAGTCGGAGTGTACCTGGATCACAGAGCAGGTATTCTGTCCTTCTACAGCGTCTCTGAAACCATGACTCTCCTCCACAGAGTCCAGACCACATTCACTCAGCCTCTCTATGCTGGACTTTATGTTGGTTATAGATCCTCAGCTGAGTTGTGTAAAATGAAATAGACAGAAGTCATTTCAGACTTCATGTGTCAGATGTTGTAATTCTTCATGTTTTTGTCTCCATGTTTCTGAGCTGCTCAGAGATCAGCTGACATGCTAATAGTGATATTCAACACTTTGTTTACTTTATGTTTCATTGATATGTTCAGTTTCTTTAAATGTGACTTTTTCCCGTGTGTTTTTATCCATGGAGGCTCTCACTGCTCATCACCATGTTTTTAACTTCTCTTTGTTCTAAATGTTAGTTTCATGTTTGTATTGATGTATTTGTGTCTGTTGTTTCTGAAACAGAGAAAACAGCAGAACTTCCTTCATCACAGATATTTTGTTCTCATCACTTTGTAAATTCATAAAGAAATGTTCAATCAAACTGTAATGATCATGATAATAATCATTAATGATGTTCTTGTACATAGCTGACATTCTGGGTTAAACTAACTGACTGTGTGGATGAAGTCAATCTGAACATGAAATCATTGATCACACTTTACTGATTGGATGTGTGAACAATCTGAAGCTTCAATAATCAATAAAGATCATTTTTATCAACAGTGATCAAAGTGTTTTCTTCTTTTACTGTAATACTGCATACTACATCACTATAATACTGCAGTACTTTTACTGTAATACTGCATACTACATCACTCATAATACTGCAGTACTTTTACTGTAATACTGCATACTACATCGCTCATAATACTGCAGTACTTTTACTGTAATACTGCATACTACATCACTATAATACTGCAGTACTTTTACTGTAATACTGCATACTACATCGCTCATAATACTGCAGTACTTTTACTGTAATACTGCATACTACATCACTCATAATACTGCAGTACTTTTACTGTAATACTGCATACTACATCGCTCATAATACTGCAGTACTTTTACTGTAATACTGCATACTACATCACTCATAATACTGCAGTACTTTTACCGTAATACTGCATACTACATCGCTCATAATACTGCAGTACTTTTACTGTAATACTGCATACTACATCACTCATAATACTGCAGTACTTTTACCGTAATACTGCATACTACATCACTCATAATACTGCAGTACTTTTACCGTAATACTGCATACTACATCGCTCATAATACTGCAGTACTTTTACTGTAATACTGCATTCTACATCACTCATAATACTGCAGTACTTTTACTGTAATACTGCATACTACATCACTCATAATACTGCAGTACTTTTACTATAATACTGCATACTACATCACTCATAATACTGCAGTACTTTTATTATAATACTGCATACTACATCACTCATAATACTGCAGTACTTTTACCGTAATACTGCATACTACATCGCTCATAATACTGCAGTACTTTTACTGTAATACTGCATTCTACATCACTCATAATACTGCAGTACTTTTACTGTAATACTGCATACTACATCACTCATAATACTGCAGTACTTTTACTGTAATACTGCATACTACATCACTCATAATACTGCAGTACTTTTACTGTAATACTGCATACTACATCACTCATAATACTGCAGTACTTTTACTGTAATACTGCATACTACATCACTCATAATACTGCAGTACTTTTACTGTAGGAGGATTTTTCATGTAGTACTTTTACTTGTAATGGAGTATTTGTACATTGCAGTAAAGTTAAATGTTGAGCAGCTTTTAACTGAGACTTTACTGTAAATGAGGAAACACAGTTTGAATCCACAGAGCGGCTCCTCGTCCTGATAACCGTCTCTGTTCTTTAAACTCAACAAGCTCCACTCTGGGATCAGATTTCATTGTTCTCTCCCTTCAGAGCTACAGTTTGTAGATGGGTGTAACCAACATGTGACGCAGCACAGAGCTTTCAGGCTGCATTCAGCAGGATCACATGATCAAATAGAAAGTGAAACTCAGACAGTCGTTGCCTCTGAGAGCTGAAATGGCGCAGAGAGATCAGCTGGATCGAGAATCCTTCTCTTGTGTGATCTGTCTGGATCTACTGAAGGATCCGGTAACTACTACCTGTGGACACAACTACTGTATGAGCTGTATTAAAGGATTCTGGGATGGAGAGGATCAGAGGAGGATCTACAGCTGCCCTCAGTGCAGAGAGGCCTTCACATCGAGGCCTGTCCTGAAGAAAAACACCATGTTAGCAGCTTTAGTGGAGCAGCTGAAGAAGACTGGACTCCAAGCTGCTCCTGCTGATCACTGCTATGCTGGACCTGAAGATGTGGCTTGTGATGTCTGCACTGGGAGGAAGCTGAAAGCCTTCAAGTCCTGTCTGACCTGTCCTGCCTCTTACTGTAAGAATCACCTCCAGTCTCACTATGATGCAGCTCCATTAAAGAAACACAAGCTGGTGGAGCCCTCAGAGAAGCTCCAGGAGAACATCTGCTCTCGTCATGATGAGGTGATGAAGATATTCTGCCGTACAGATAAGAAGTGTATCTGTTATCTGTGCACTATGGATGAACATAAAGGCCACGACACAGTCCCAGCTGCAGCAGAAAGGACTGAGAGGCAGAGAGAGCTCGAGGTGAGTCGACTAAACATCCAGCAGAGAATCCAGCACAGAGAGAAAGATGTGAAGCTGCTTCAACAGGAGGTGGAGGCCGTCAGTCTCTCTGCTGGTAAAGCAGTGGAGGACAGTGAGAAGATCTTCACTCGGCTGATCCGTCTCCTCCAGAAAAGAAGCTCTGATGTGAAGCAGCAGATCAGATCCCAGCAGCAAACTGAAGTGAGTCGAGTCAATGAGCTTCAGGAGAAGCTGCAGCAGGAGATCACTGAGCTGAAGAGGAAAGATGCTGAACTGAAGCAGCTCTCACACACAGAGGATCACAACCAGTTTCTACACAACTACCCCTCAGTGTCACAACTCAGTGAACCTACAGACTCATCCAGCATCAATATCCGTCCTCTGAGATACTTTGAGGATGTGACAGCAGCTGTGTCACAGCTCAGAGATAAACTACAGGACATCCTGAGGGACAAATGGACAAACATCTCACTGACAGTGACTGAAGTGGACGTTTTACTGCCACAACCAGAACCCAAGACCAGAGCTGGGTTCTTAAAATATTCACGTGAAATCACTCTGGATCCAAACACAGTAAACAAACAGCTGTTATTATCTGATGGGAACAGAAAAGCAACATATACAGAACAACAACAGTCTTATTCTAGTGACACAGACAGATTCACTGATCATCCTCAGGTCCTGAGTAGAGAGAGTCTGACTGGACGTTGTTACTGGGAGGTGGAATGGAGAGGAGTATGGGGAGTTTATGTAGCAGTCGCATACAAGAATATCAGCAGAGCAGGAGATGAATCTCGATTTGGACGTAATGACAAATCTTGGTCTTTAGACCCTTTATTTGGATTTTACTTCAACAACATCTCAACTCCCGTCTCAGGTTCTGATTCCTCCAGAGTCGGAGTGTACCTGGATCACAGAGCAGGTATTCTGTCCTTCTACAGCGTCTCTGAAACCATGACTCTCCTCCACAGAGTCCAGACCACATTCACTCAGCCTCTCTATGCTGGACTTTGGGTTGGAGCCACAGCTGAGTTGTGTAAACTGAAATAGACAGAAGTCATTTCAGACTTCATGTGTCAGATGTTGTAATTCTTCATGTTTTTGTCTCCATGTTTCTGAGCTGCTCAGAGATCAGCTGACATGCTAATAGAGATATTCAACACTTTGTTTACTTTATGTTTCATTGATATTATCAGTTTCTTTAAATGTGACTTTTTCCTGTGTGTTTTTCTCCATGGAGGCTCTCACTGCTCATCACCATGTTTTTAACTTCTCTTTGTTCTAAATGTTAGTTTCATGTTTGTATTGATGTATTTGTGTCTGTTGTTTCTGAAACAGAGAAAACAGCAGAACTTCCTTCATCACAGATATTTTGTTCTCATCACTTTGTAAATTCATAAAGAAATGTTCAATCAAACTGTAATGATCATGATAATAATCATTAATGATGTTCTTGTACATAGCTGACATTCTGGGTTAAACTAACTGACTGTGTGGATCTGAAGCTTCAATAATCAATAAAGATCATTTTTATCAACAGTGATCAAAGTGTTTTCTTCTTTTACTGTAATACTGCATACTACATCACTCATAATACTGCAGTACTTTACTGTAATACTGCATACTACATCACTCATAATACTGCAGTACTTTTACTGTAATACTGCATACTACATCACTCATAATACTGCAGTACTTTTACTGTAATACTGCATACTACATCACTCATAATACTGCAGTACTTTTACTGTAATACTGCATACTACATCACTCATAATACTGCAGTACTTTTACTGTAATACTGCATACTACATCACTCATAATACTGCAGTACTTTACTGTAATACTGCATACTACATCGCTCATAATACTGCAGTACTTTTACTGTAATACTGCAGTACTTTTACCATAATACTGCAGTACTTTTACTGTAATACTGCATACTACATCACTCATAATACTGCAGTACTTTTACCGTAATACTGCAGTACTTTTACTGTAATACTGCATACTACATCACTCATAATACTGCAGTACTTTTACTGTAATACTGCAGTACTTTTACTGTAATACTGCAGTACTTTTACTGTAATACTGCATACTACATCACTCATAATACTGCAGTACTTTTACTGTAATAATGCATACTACATCGCTCATAATACTGCAGTACTTTTACTGTAATACCGCATACTACATCACTCATAATACTGCAGTACTTTTACTGTAATACTACATACTACATCGCTCATAATACTGCAGTACTTTTACTGTAATACTGCATACTACATCACTCATAATACTGCAGTACTTTTACTGTAATACTGCATACTACATCACTCATAATACTGCAGTACTTTTACTGTAATACTACATACTACATCACTATAATACTGCAGTACTTAACTGTAATACTGCATACTACATCACTATAATACTGCAGTACTTTTACTGTAATACTGCATACTACATCACTATAATACTGCAGTACTTAACTGTAATACTGCATACTACATCACTATAATACTGCAGTACTTAACTGTAATACTGCATACTACATCACTATAATACTACAGTACTTTTACTGTAATACTGCATACTACATCGCTCATAATACTGCAGTACTTTTACTGTAATACTGCATACTACATCACTCATAATACTGCAGTACTTTTACTGTAATACTGCATACTACATCACTCATAATACTACAGTACTTTTACTGTAATACTGCATACTACATCGCTCATAATACTGCAGTACTTTTACTGTAATACTGCATACTACATCGCTCATAATACTGCAGTACTTTTACCGTAATACTGCATACTACATCACTCATAATACTGCAGTACTTTTACTGTAATACTGCATACTACATCGCTCATAATACTGCAGTACTTTAACTGTAATACTGCATATTACATGACTCATAATACTGCAGTACTTTTACTGTAATACTGCATACTACATCACTCATAATACTGCAGTACTATTACTGTAATACTGCATACTACATCGCTCATAATACTGCAGTACTTTTACTGTAATACTGCATACTACATCACTCATAATACTGCAGTACTTTTACTGTAATACTGCATACTACATCACTATAATACTGCAGTACTTTTACTGTAATACTGCAGTACTTTTACTGTAATACTGCATACTACATCGCTCATAATACTGCAGTACTTTTACTGTAATACTGCAGTACTTTTACTGTAATACTGCATACTACATCACTCATAATACTGCAGTACTTTTACTGTAATACTGCATACTACATCACTCATAATACTGCAGTACTTTTACTGTAATACTGCATATTACATGACTCATAATACTGCAGTACTTTTACTGTAATACTGCATACTACATCACTCATAATACTGCAGTACTATTACTATAATACTGCATACTACATCACTCATAATACACACACATTCTTTCATATTGGGATCATATGTCTTTGTTCTCTTTCTACAGGTTGTAGATGGGTGTAACCAACATGTGACGCAGTACAGAGCTGTCAGGCTGCATTCAGCAGAATCACATGATCAGAACAAAGTTCAAACCTGTTTCATTTATCAGGAAGTGAAGCTCAGACAGTCGTTGCCTCTGAGAGCTGAAATGGCGCAGAAAGATCAGCTGGACCGAGAATCCTTCTCTTGTGTGATCTGTCTGGATCTACTGAAGGATCCGGTGACTACTTCCTGTGGACACAGCTACTGTATGAGCTGTATTAAGGGATTCTGGGATGGAGAGGATCAGAGGAGGATCTACAGCTGCCCTCAGTGCAGAGAGGCCTTCACACAGAGGCCTGTCCTGAAGAAAAAAGACCATGTTTGCAGCTTTAGTGGAGCAGCTGAAGAAGACTGGACTCCAAGCTGCTCCTGCTGATCACTGCTATGCTGGACCTGAAGATGTGGCCTGTGATGTCTGCACTGGGAGGAAGCTGAAAGCCTTCAAGTCCTGTCTGAGCTGTCCTGCCTCTTACTGTAAGAATCACCTCCAGCCTCATTATGATGCACCTCCATTAAAGAAACACAAGCTGGTGGAGCCCTCGGAGAAGCTCCAGGAGAACATCTGCTCTCGTCATGATGAGGTGATGAAGATATTCTGCCGTACAGATAAGAAGAGTATCTGTTATCTGTGCACTATGGATGAACATAAAGGCCACGACACAGTCCCAGCTGCAGCAGAAAGGACTGAGAGGCAGAGAGAGCTCGAGGTGAGTCGACTAAACATCCAGCAGAGAATCCAGCACAGAGAGAAAGATGTGAAGCTGCTTCAACAGGAGGTGGAGGCCGTCAGTCTCTCTGCTGATAAAGCAGTGGAGGACAGTGAGAAGATCTTCACTCAGCTGATCCGTCTCCTCCAGAAAAGAAGCTCTGATGTGAAGCAGCAGATCAGATCCCAGCAGGAAACTGAAGTGAGTGGAGTCAAAGAGCTTCAGGAGAAGCTGCAGCAGGAGATCACTGAGCTGAAGAGGAAAGACGCTGAACTGAAGCAGCTCTCACACACAGAGGATCACAACCAGTTTCTACACAACTACCCCTCAGTGTCACAACTCAGTGAACCTACAGACTCATCCAGCATCAATATCCGTCCTCTGAGATACTTTGAGGATGTGACAGCAGCTGTGTCAGAGCTCAGAGATAAACTACAGGACATCCTGAGGGACAAATGGACAAACATCTCACTGAGAGTGACTGAAGTGGACGTTTTACTGCCAGAACCAGAACCAGAGCCTAAGAGCAGAGCTGAGTTCTTAAAATATTCACGTGAAATCACTCTGGATCCAAACACAGTAAACACAGAGCTGTTATTATCTGATGGGAACAGAAAAGTAGAATGGACAGAACAACAACAGTCTTATTCTAGTCACACAGACAGATTCACTTCTTGTTATCAGGTCCTGAGTAGAGAGAGTCTGACTGGACGTTGTTACTGGGAGGTGGAGTGGAGAGGAGGATGGGGAGTTCATGTAGCAGTCGCATACAAGAATATCAGCAGAGCAGGAGATGAATCTCTATTTGGATGTAATGACAAATCTTGGTCTTTAGATTGTGACACTAACAGTTATGTATTTTACTTCAACAACATTGATACTCCCGTCTCAGGTCCTCGTTCCTCCAGAGTCGGAGTGTACCTGGATCACAGAGCAGGTATTCTGTCCTTCTACAGCGTCTCTGAAACCATGACTCTCCTCCACAGAGTCCAGACCATATTCACTCAGCCTCTCTATGCTGGACTTTGGGTTGGAGACACAGCTGAGTTGTGTGAAATGAAATAGACAGAAGTCATTTCAGACTTCATGTGTCAGATATTGTAATTCTTCATGTTTCTGAGCTGCTCAGAGATCAGCTGACATGCTAATAGAGATATTCAACACTTTGTTTACTTTATGTTTCATTGATATGTTCAGTTTCTTTAAATGTGACTTTTTCCTGTGTGTTTTTCTCCATGGAGGCTCTCACTGCTCATCACCATGTTTTTAACTTCTCTTTGTTCTAAATGTTAGTTTCATGTTTGTATTGATGTATTTGTGTCTGTTGTTTCTGAAACAGAGAAAACAGCAGAACTTCCTTCATCACAGATATTTTGTTCTCATCACTTTGTAAATTCATAAAGAAATGTTCAATCAAACTGTAATGATCATGATAATAATCATTAATGATGTTCTTGTACATAGCTGACATTCTGGGTTAAACTAACTGACTGTGTGGATGAAGTCAATCTGAACATGAAATCATTGATCACACTTTACTGATTGGATGTGTGAACAATCTGAAGCTTCAATAATCAATAAAGATCATTTTTATCAGCAGTGATCAAAGTGTTTTCTTCTTTTACTGTAATACTGCATACTACATCACTCATAGTACTGCAGTACTTTTACTGTAATACTGCATACTACATCGCTCATAATACTGCAGTACTTTTACTGTAATACTGCATACTACATCACTCATAATACTGCAGTACTTTTACTGTAATACTGCATACTACATCACTCATAATACTGCAGTACTTTTACTGTAATACTGCATACTACATCACTCATAATACTGCAGTACTTTTACCGTAATACTGCATACTACATCGCTCATAATACTGCAGTACTTTTACTGTAATACTGCAGTACTTTTACTGTAATACTGCATACTACATCGCTCATAATACTGCAGTACTTTTACTGTAATACTGCAGTATTTTTACTGTAATACTGCATACTACATCGCTCATAATACTGCAGTACTTTTACTGTAATACTGCATACTACATCACTCATAATACTGCAGTACTTTTACCATAATACTGCAGTACTTTTACTGTAATACTGCATAGTACATCGCTCATAATACTGCAGTACTTTTACTGTAGGAGGATTTTTCATGTAGTACTTTTACTTGTAATGGAGTATTTGTACATTGCAGTAAAGTTAAATGTTGAGCAGCTTTTAACTGAGACTTTACTGTAAATGAGGAAACACAGTTTGAATTCACAGAGCGGCTCCTCGTCCTGATAACCGTCTCTGTTCTTTAAACACAACAAGCTCCACTCTGGGATCAGAGTTCCTTGTTCTCTCCCTTCAGGTCTACAGTTTGTAGATGGGTGTAACCAACATGTGACGCAGCACAGAGCTGTCAGGCTGCATTTATGACTGAATCACATGATCAGATCAAAGTTCAAATCTGTTACATTTATCAGTAAGTGAAGCTCAGACAGTCGTTGCCTCTGAGAGCTAAAATGGCGCAGAAAGATCAGCTGGATCGAGAATCCTTCTCTTGTTCGATCTGTCTGGATCTACTGAAGGATCCGGTGACTATTCCCTGTGGACACAACTACTGTATGAGCTGTATTAAAGGATTCTGGGATGTAGAGGATCAGAGGAAGATCTACAGCTGCCCTCAGTGCAGAGAGGCCTTCACATCGAGGCCTGTCCTGAAGAAAAACACCATGTTAGCAGCTTTAGTGGAGCAGCTGAAGAAGACTGGACTCCAAGCTGCTCCTGCTGATCACTGCTATGCTGGACCTGAAGATGTGGCCTGTGATGTCTGCACTGGGAGGAAGCTGAAAGCCTTCAAGTCCTGTCTGACCTGTCCTGCCTCTTACTGTAAGAATCACCTCCAGTCTCATTATGATGCAGCTCCATTAAAGAAACACAAGCTGGTGGAGCCCTCCAAGAAGCTCCAGCAGAACATCTGCTCTCGTCATGATGAGGTGATGAAGATATTCTGCCGTACAGATAAGAAGAGTATCTGTTATCTGTGCACTATGGATGAACATAAAGGCCACGACACAGTCACAGCTGCAGCAGAAAGGACTGAGAGGCAGAGAGAGCTCGAGGTGAGTCGACTAAACATCCAGCAGAGAATCCAGCACAGAGAGAAAGATGTGAAGCTTCTTCAACAGGAGGTGGAGACCGTCAGTCGCTCTGCTGATAAAGCAGTGGAGGACAGTGAGAAGATCTTCACTCAGCTGATCCGTCTCCTCCAGAAAAGAAGCTCTGATGTGAAGCAGCAGATCAGATCCCAGCAGGAAACTGAAGTGAGACGAGTCAAAGAGCTTCAGGAGAAGCTGCAGCAGGAGATCACTGAGCTGAAGAGGAAAGATGCTGAACTGAAGCAGCTCTCACACACAGAGGATCACAACCAGTTTCTACACAACTACCCCTCAGTGTCACAACTCAGTGAACCTACAGACTCATCCAGCATCAATATCCGTCCTCTGAGATACTTTGAGGATGTGACAGCAGCTGTGTCAGAGCTCAGAGATAAACTACAGGACATCCTGAGGGACAAATGGACAAACATCTCACTGGCAGTGACTGAAGTGGACGTTTTACTGCCAGAACCAGAACCAGAACCCAAGACCAGAGCTGAGTTCTTAAAATATTCACGTGAAATCACTCTGGATCCAAACACAGTAAACACAGATCTGTTATTATCTGATGGGAACAGAAAAGTAGATTGGAAAGATGAACAACAGTCTTATTCTAGTCATCCAGACAGATTCACTAGTTATCAGGTCCTGAGTAGAGAGAGTCTGACTGGACGTTGTTACTGGGAGGTGGAGTGGAGAGGAGGATGGGGAGTTCATGTAGCAGTCGCATACAAGAATATCAGCAGAGCAGGATGTGAATCTCTATTTGGACGTAATGACAAATCTTGGTCTTTAGACAATGACTATGGATTTTGCTTCAACAACATCAGAACTCCCGTCTCAGGTCGTGGTTCCTCCAGAGTCGGAGTGTACCTGGATCACAGAGCAGGTATTCTGTCCTTCTACAGCGTCTCTGAAACCATGACTCTCCTCCACAGAGTCCAGACCACATTCACTCAGCCTCTCTATGCTGGACTTTTTGTTCATGTTTTATCCAAAGCTGAGTTGTGTAAAGTGAAATAGACAGAAGTCATTTCAGACTTCATGTGTCAGATGTTGTAATTCTTCATGTTTCTGAGCTGCTCAGAGATCAGCTGTCACGTGTTGTTGGAACAAGATAACTGTCTTCCTGGTTTATTCACTGAGGTAGTCGCATCCTAACTGCAGACGGTTTATATACACCTCACAGTACACAATGAAGTTAACACCTGTAGTTCATACAACACAACTTTATAACCCTAAACCGGTAATGTAAAGAACGGGTGTATTTGTGTATGTATATTTTTCCTAAACACTTCTTTTTACTTCATGTATGTGTTGTTGACATTTTCAGTTTCTTTAAATGTGACTTTTTCCTGTGTGTTAATACCAGGCGGGGAGTTCAGGTCCTCTGAAATGATGCCAACGCGGAAGTAACTTAAAACTGCATTCTATCAAAAGGCCACCAGGGGGCGACCGTTTTGGTGTCAAAAGGACTTCCGTCTCTATACAAGTCAATGGAGAATTCACCAACTTCTCACTTGATTTCTAACCTCAGTAAACGTTTTCAAAATGTGTTTATGGTCTAAATCGCTAGTTTAAAGCCTTCTTCAATGCAGTATGATGTTCATTTGGGACATTTTGGCCTCCCTGATTTTATATGTGACGATAAAGCAGGGTATGCATTAGGGCGTGGCTACGTGGTGATTGACAGGTTGATTGGTTCACAGGTTCAGGAGGGCGCCTCATGCTCCTCCTGATGCCCATATAAGTAGAATCCCTGTTTTTATTTTTCCCAGCATGCACCTGAAATTTTCAAGATGGCGCTGCTCAGATCCGATACTATTGGCCTCCGAGCAGCAGTCCACAAACCAATGGGTGACGTCACGGATGTTACGTCCATTTCTTATATACAGTCTATGGTTTTTCTCCATGGAGGCTCTCACTGCTCATCACCATGTTTTTAACTTCTCTTTGTTCTAAATGTTAGTTTCATGTTTGTATTGATGTATTTGTGTCTGTTGTTTCTGAAACAGAGAAAACAGCAGAACTTCCTTCATCACAGATATTTTGTTCTCATCACTTTGTAAATTCATAAAGAAATGTTCAATCAAACTGTAATGATCATGATAATAATCATTAATGATGTTCTTGTACATAGCTGACATTCTGGGTTAAACTAACTGACTGTGTGGATGAAGTCAATCTGAACATGAAATCATTGATCACACTTTACTGATTGGATGTGTGAACAATCTGAAGCTTCAATAATCAATAAAGATCATTTTTATCAACAGTGATCAAAGTGTTTTCTTCTTTTACTGTAATACTGCATACTACATCGCTCATAATACTGCAGTACTTTTACTGTAATACTGCATACTACATCACTCATAATACTGCAGTACTTTTACTGTAATACTGCATACTACATCACTCATAATACTGCAGTACTTTTACTGTAATACTGCATACTACATCACTCATAATACTGCAGTACTTTTACTGTAATACTGCATACTACATCACTCATAATACTGCAGTACTTTTACTGTAATACTGCATACTACATCACTATAATACTGCAGTACTTTTACTGTAATACTGCATACTACATCACTCATAATACTGCAGTACTTTTACTGTAATACTGCATACTACATCACTCATAATACTGCAGTACTTTTACTGTAATACTGCATACTACATCACTCATAATACTGCAGTACTTTTACTGTAATACTGCATACTACATCACTCATAATACTGCAGTACTTTTACTGTAATACTGCATACTACATCACTCATAATACTGCAGTACTTTTACTGTAATACTGCATACTACATCACTCATAATACTGCAGTACTTTTACTATAATACTGCATACTACATCACTATAATACTGCAGTACTTTTACTGTAATACTGCATACTACATCACTATAATACTGCAGTACTTTTACTGTAATACTGCATACTACATCACTATAATACTGCAGTACTTTTACTGTAATACTGCATACTACATCACTCATAATACTGCAGTACTTTTACTGTAATACTGCATACTACATCACTATAATACTGCAGTACCTTTACTGTAATACTGCATACTACATCACTATAATACTGCAGTACTTTTACTGTAATACTGCATACTACATCACTCATAATACTGCAGTACTTTTACTATAATACTGCATACTACATCACTCATAGTACTGCAGTACTTTTACTGTAATACTGCATACTACATCGCTCATAATACTGCAGTACTTTTACTGTAATACTGCATACTACATCGCTCATAATACTGCAGTACTTTTACTGTAATACTGCATACTACATCGCTCATAATAATGCAGTACTTTTACTGTAATACTGCATACTACATCACTCATAATACTGCAGTACTTTTACTGTAATACTGCATACTACATCACTATAATACTGCAGTACTTTACTGTAATACTGCATACTACATCACTCATAATACTGCAGTACTTTTACTGTAGGAGGATTTTTCATGTAGTACTTTTACTTGTAATGGAGTATTTGTACATAGCAGTAAAGTTAAATGTTGAGCAGCTTTTAACTGAGACTTTACTGTAAATGAGGAAACACAGTTTGAATCCACAGAGCGGCTCCTCGTCCTGATAACCGTCTCTGTTCTTTAAACTCAACAAGCTCCACTCTGGGATCAGATTTCATTGTTCTCTCCCTTCAGAGCTACAGGATGTAGATGGGTGTAACCAACATGTGACGCAGCACAGAGCTGTCAGGCTGCATTCAGCAGAATCACATGATCAAATAGAAAGTGAAGGTCAGACAGTCGTTGCCTCTGAGAGCTGAAATGGCGCAGAGAGATCAGCTGGACCGAGAATCCTTCTCTTGTGTGATCTGTCTGGATCTACTGAAGGATCCGGTGACTATTCCCTGTGGACACAGCTACTGTATGAGCTGTATTAAAGGATTCTGGGATGGAGAGAATCAGAGGAGGATCTACAGCTGCCCTCAGTGCAGAGAGGCCTTCACACCGAGGCCTGTCCTGAAGAAAAACACCATGTTAGCAGCTTTAGTGGAGCAGCTGAAGAAGACTGGACTCCAAGCTGCTCCTGCTGATCACTGCTATGCTGGACCTGAAGATGTGGCCTGTGATGTCTGCACTGGGAGGAAGCTGAAAGCCTTCAAGTCCTGTCTGAGCTGTCCTGCCTCTTACTGTGAGAATCACCTCCAGCCTCATTATGATGCAGCTCCATTAAAGAAACACAAGCTGGTGGAGCCCTCGGAGAAGCTCCAGGAGAACATCTGCTCTCGTCATGATGAGGTGATGAAGATATTCTGCCGTACAGATAAGAAGTGTATCTGTTATCTGTGCACTATGGATGAACATAAAGGCCACGACACAGTCCCAGCTGCAGCAGAAAGGACTGAGAGGCAGAGAGAGCTCGAGGTGAGTCGACTAAACATCCAGCAGAGAATCCAGGACAGAGAGAAAGATGTGAAGCTGCTTCAACAGGAGGTGGAGGCCGTCAGTCGCTCTGCTGATAAAGCAGTGGAGGACAGTGAGAAGATCTTCACTCAGATGATCCGTCTCCTCCAGAAAAGAAACTCTGATGTGAAGCAGCAGATCAGATCCCAGCAGGAAACTGAAGTGACTCGAGTCAAAGAGCTTCAGGAGAAGCTGCAGCAGGAGATCACTGAGCTGAAGAGGAAAGACGCTGAACTGAAGCAGCTCTCACACACAGAGGATCACAACCAGTTTCTACACAACTACCCCTCAGTGTCACAACTCAGTGAAGCTACAGACTCATCCAGCATCAATATCCGTCCTCTGAGATACTTTGAGGATGTGACAGCAGCTGTGTCAGAGCTCAGAGATAAACTACAGGACATCCTGAGGGACGAATGCACAAACATCTCACTGGCAGTGACTGAAGTGGACGTTTTACTGTCAGAACCAGAACCCAAGACCAGAGCTGAGTTCTTAAAATATTCATGTGAAATCACTCTGGATCCAAACACAGTAAACATACATCTGTTATTATCTGAGGGGAACAGAAAAGTAGAATATACTAAACAACAACAGTCTTATTCTAGTCACACAGACAGATTCACTGATCAGTGGCAGGTCCTGAGTAGAGAGAGTCTGACTGAACGTTGTTACTGGGAGGTGGAGTGGGAAGGAGGAGTTGATGTAGCAGTCGCATACAAGAATATCAGCAGAGCAGGAGAAGAATCTGTATTTGGACGTAATGACAAATCTTGGTCTTTAGATCGTGACAATAACAGTTATGAATTTTGGTTTAACAGAATTCAAACTCCCGT
Source organism: Scomber scombrus (assembly GCF_963691925.1). Lineage (NCBI taxonomy): Eukaryota > Metazoa > Chordata > Actinopteri > Scombriformes > Scombridae > Scomber > Scomber scombrus. Next base: position 37,026 of record NW_026910659.1, read on the forward strand.
CTCAGGTCCTGATTCCTCCAGAGTCGGAGTGTACCTGGATCACAGAGCAGGTATTCTGTCCTTCTACAGCGTCTCTGAAACCATGACTCTCCTCCACAGAGTCCAGACCACATTCACTCAGCCTCTCTATGCTGGATTTAGGCTTATTCCTCACATTGGTGTTGGAGCCTCAGCTGAGTTGTGTGAAATGAAATAGACAGAAGTCATTTCAGACTTCATGTGTCAGATGTTGTAATTCTTCATGTTTTTGTCTCCATGTTTCTGAGCTGCTCAGAGATCAGCTGACATGCTAATAGTGATATTCAACACTTTGTTTACTTTATGTTTCATTGATATGTTCAGTTTCTTTAAATGTGACTTTTTCCTGTGTGTTTTTCTCCATGGAGGCTCTCACTGCTCATCACCATGTTTTTAACTTCTCTTTGTTCTAAATGTTAGTTTCATGTTTGTATTGATGTATTTGTGTCTGTTGTTTCTGAAACAGAGAAAACAGCAGAACTTCCTTCATCACAGATATTTTGTTCTCATCACTTTGTAAATTCATAAAGAAATGTTCAATCAAACTGTAATGATCATGATAATAATCATTAATGATGTTCTTGTACATAGCTGACATTCTGGGTTAAACTAACTGACTGTGTGGATGAAGTCAATCTGAACATGAAATCATTGATCACACTTTACTGATTGGATGTGTGAACAATCTGAAGCTTCAATAATCAATAAAGATCATTTTTATCAGCAGTGATCAAAGTGTTTTCTTCTTTTACTGTAATACTGCATACTACATCGCTCATAATACTGCAGTACTTTTACTGTAATACTGCATACTACATCACTCATAATACTGCAGTACTTTTACTGTAATACTACATACTACATCGCTCATAATACTGCAGTACTTTTACTGTAATACTGCATACTACATTGCTCATAATACTGCAGTACTTTTACCGTAATACTGCATACTACATCACTCATAATACTGCAGTACTTTTACTGTAATACTGCATACTACATCGCTCATAATACTGCAGTACTTTTACTGTAATACTGCATACTACATCACTCATAATACTGCAGTACTTTTACTGTAATACTGCAGTACTTTTACCATAATACTGCAGTACTTTTACTGTAATACTGCATACTACATCACTCATAATACTGCAGTACTTTTACCGTAATACTGCATACTACATCACTCATAATACTGCAGTACTTTTACTGTAATACTGCAGTACTTTTACTGTAATACTGCATACTACATCACTCATAATACTGCAGTACTTTTACTGTAATACTGCAGTACTTTTACCGTAATACTGCAGTACTTTTACTGTAATACTGCATACTACATCACTCATAATACTGCAGTACTTTTACTGTAATACTGCATACTACATCGCTCATAATACTGCAGTACTTTTACTGTAATACTGCATACTACATCACTCATAATACTGCAGTACTTTACTGTAATACTGCATACTACATCGCTCATAATACTGCAGTACTTTTACTGCAATACTACATACTACATCGATCATAATACTGCAGTACTTTTACTGTAATACTGCATACTACATCACTATAATACTGCAGTACTTTTACTGTAATACTGCATACTACATCACTCATAATACTGCAGTACTTTTACTTGTAATGGTGTATTTTTACATACTCACTTCACAGAAATTAAGATAAACTCAGAATATCACCACAGTTAAACTTTAAGTAGATTAAATTATTAATTAAAATCACATATGAAATACATTCATGAAATAAATAACCCTCTCATTTTTTGGGGTGAACATTATGGGATTTCTTTCTTTATGTGCAGCATTTTAAAACGTTGGCATTACAAACAGTGAGTAGTTAAATCTGTTCCATGTTGGAAAAACACTAAAATCACAGTAATGAGCCTCTGGTTTACATGACATGTGTTGGAGCTACTAACTGGGTCTACTTCTATGTTGTTTTTGTTGCTACTTTTCTTCAGTAATCATCAGACTGAAGTGTGGAAGATGAAATAGTTTAGATTCAGTTGTGATTGTTGGCGGGCGCCCAGCAGAGAGACCTGACGTAGTGCTGAATTAATGACCACGACTCTGCTGCATAAACCATCTGATAACGCTGGAATAACAACTGCAGACTTTTGCTTTATTTTCTCAGCACTGCAGTGTCCAAACACTCTCGAACGCATTAAAACTGAAGGAAAAGAAACACTGAAAGAAGAGCATGAATTTATCTTTGTTAGGCCGTGTGGGCTTATTTTTAGAGTTAAAAAAGCAAACTTTTATCTTTTAATGTTAACATTTCAGATGGGAAATAGAGGATGAAGGCATCAGTTTGAAAAGTCTGATCTCTGTGTGATTAATAGTGACTTTGAGATAAGAGTCTCTGGCTGCAGCTCATAGCTCATGTCTTATTTTCACATGAGCGAGGATCTTTTTTTAACCCCTTACATGCTGCTCTGTTTGGGTCATTTTGACATTTAACAGCTTGTAAAAACACCCCAAATGTCTTTTAATCTGATATTTGATTACTTTTCCTAAAAAGGCTCAAAATGCACAAAAATTAAAGTATTTTAAAATGTTATACTTTTGTATAGATGCTACAAATGTTTGTCCATTGAGGCTGTTCTGGGTCAGATTATCTCCGTATCTATGGCACTGTGCTCGCAATTTAGTACCCACTATTTGGGATCTTAGTAAATCAGGCCCTAAGAGTATTCAGGGTTGCTTTGTGGTTTTCATTGTGAGAATAAAAAGTCACCTAACTTCCTACAAAGTGACTTTAAACCAGGTGGGGAGTTCCGGTCCTCTGAAATGAGGCCAACGCGGAAGTAATTTAAAACTGCATTCTATCAAAAGGCCACCAGGGGGCGACCGTTTTGGTGTCAAAAGGACTTCCGTCTCTATACAAGTCAATGGAGAATTCACCAACTTCTCACTTGATTTCTAACCTCAGTAAACGTTTTCAAAATGTGTTTATGGTCTCAATCGCTAGTTTAAAGCCTTCTTCAATGCAGTATGATGTTCATTTGGGACATTTTGGCCTCCCTGATTTTATATGTGACGATAAAGCAGGGTATGCATTAGGGCGTGGCTACGTCGTGATTGACAGGTTGATTGGTTCACAGGTTCAGGAGGGCGCCTCATGCTCCTCCTGATGCCCATATAAGTAGAATCCCTGCTTTTATTTTTCCCAGCATGCACCTGAAATTTTCAAGATGGCGCTGCTCAGATCCGATACTATTGGCCTCCGAGCAGCAGTCCACAAACCAATGGGTGACGTCACGGATGTTACATCCATTTCTTATATACAGTTTATGCTCTAAACTCACCGTCAGATCCTTCCTGATGGCGAAGTTCTCCGGTTTGATGTCACACAGGTGCAGTTTGTGGGTGAAGTCGTTGTCAAAGTGCCACACCATGTCCAGGAAGCTCAGCGCGATGCGTTGCACCATCTCCCGGGCGGTCCACCTCCCTCGAGCTCCGGTTCCGGCTCGGTTCTGACCCTGCAGCCCGGACACCGCCACCTCCTCCAGAGAGAAGATGTTCTGGTCCCAGGCGTGTCCGGCAGACAGGTACTCCACAGCGTAGAAGTGACCGCAGGAGCCCAACACCTTGGCCACGTGGGTGCTGAGGTCCTGCAGGACTCTGGAGAACAGAAGAGGGAAGGTTGAGATGGACGTTCAGAACTTCTCACCACTTAAAGCAGCACCAGACCGCTCAGATCCTCCTACCATAGCATGTTGGCAGGGCCTCGCTTATGGGGGCAAGAGTAAGGGGACGAGACCAGGCTGTCTAAAAAGCATCTAAAGCAGGGGTGTCAAACATGCGGCCGGTGGGCCAGAACCTGCCTGCCGAGGGGTGCAATCCGGCCCACTTTCCTTCCTGTGTTCTTTTCCTTCCTTCCTACCTTCCTTTATTCCTTACTTCGTTCCTTCCTTCCACCTGTCTGTCCGTCCTTCCTTTCCTCCTTCTGTCCTTCCTTCTTTCCTTCCTTCCTTCCACCTGACCTTCCTCCCTTTCCTCCTTCTGTCCTTGCTTCTTTCCTTCCTTCCTTCTGTCTGTCCTTCCTCCCTTTCCTCCTTCTGTCCTTCCTTCTTTCCTTCCTTCCTTCTGTCTGTCCTTCCTTCTTTATGTCCTTCCGTCCATCTGTCTTTCCTACCTTCCTTTTTTCCTTCCTTCTTTCCTTTCTTCCTTCTGTCTGTCCTTCCTTCTTTACGTCCTTCCGTCCGTCTGTCTTTCCTACCTTACTTTTTTCCTTACTTCGTTCCTTTCTTCTTTCTGTCCTTCCTTCTGTCTGTCCTTCCTACCTTTCTTCCCTTCTTATTTCCTTCCTTCCTTCCTTCCTTCCTTCCTTCCTTCCTTCCTTCCTTCCTTCCTTCGCTCTATCTTTTTAATGATCTGGCCCACATGAGATCAAATAGGCCCTTGAATGAAAACGAGTTTGACACCTCTGATCTAAAGACTCACTTTTATTCTCTGGCTTTTAATCGTATTTAAACGGTTTTATTTGTTATTTGATTTTTTCGGGTTTTTACACTTTTGCTCATTTAATTTTCATCCTTTCATGCTCGGTTATTGCAGATATATCGTCTGTCTTTGTGAAGCATTTTGGTGCAAAGTCTGTTTAAAAAGTGAAGTTTCTACTCTTACACAATACAAAGCAGTCCTCATCATTTCTTCTCTGAACTGTTGAAATGAAACTCTCCTTTTTTTGAATCAGTAATAAAACCAACAATAGTGAGCTGGAACCAAACTGTCTGCAGCTGCAAATGTCAATAAAATGTTAATAAATAAAATAGATTCTGGTCAAATGGTCCAATCATTAAAAGAGTTGTTCTGTTAATACACGACTGATTCATAAAGCATGTGTGAACTATTTAGCCAAAACTTGCACCTTATAAACATTATGAACTGGGTTTTTTCGGAGCCAAAGAAACATTACATTCCTTTACGCTGTGAGAACGAGATTGATCAATTAATATCTTTTGAGAGCAAGATGCCTCATTATAAACTTCTGTGCAGTTAGATCAGGGGTGTCAAAGATGCGGCCCGTGGGCCAGAACGGGCCCGTCGAGGGGTGCAATCCGGCCCAGTTTCCTCCCTGTGTTCTTTTCCTTCCTTCCACTTGTCCTTCCTACCTTTCCTCCTTCTGTCCTTCCTTCTTTCCGTCCTTCTTTCTGTCTGTCCTACCTTCCTTTCTTCCTTCTGTCCTTCCTTCTTTCCTTCCTTCCTTCTGTCTGTCCTTCCTCCCTTTCTTCCTTCTGTCCTTCCTTCCTTCTGTCCTTCCTTCTTTCCATCCTTCCTTCTGTCTGTCCTTCCTCCCTTTCTTCCTTCTGTCCTTCCTTCTTTCCTTCCTTCCTTCCATCTGTCCTTCCTACCTTCCTTTTTTCCGCACTTCGTTCCTTCCTTCCACTTGTCCTTCCTCCCTTTCCTCCTTCTATCCTTCCTTCTGTCTGTCATTCCTACCTTTCTTACCTTCTTACTTTTGTCTGTCTTTCCTTCCTTCCTTCCCTCCATCTTTTTAAGGATCCGGCCCAAATGAGATCACCTCTGCTTAAGATGTAAGACGAGCTCTTTCTTTTTGAGCATTTTTCTCCTTTTCCTTTTGTTTCTTTTCCTCCAGCCGTCGACCCTCACACACACACACACACACACACACACACACACACACACACACACAAACACAAACACACACACACACACACACACACACACACACACACACACACACACACACACACACACACACACACACACACACACAGCTTGTTCCTGTATTTCCTACACTCCATTTGTCACTGTATACTCTGTCTGCTCGCCTCCAGATAAGCAGGTCACTTCGCCTCGCCGGCTTTATTTTAGGACTCGGTGGAGCTTTTGGCTTCTGGCCTGACGGATGTCTGAGCGTCTCTGTGCTCCGACTGGAAACTAACTCTTTTACTTTCTTTTTCTTCTTCTCGTCCTCCGGCTCTGCTCGCAGCATTTCTCACATATTCAAGGATGAAACGAGGTTATCTGATAAGACTTAAATGTAAAATTGAAGCATTGTTCAGTTTTTTTGGGGGGGTTATGAGGCATTTTCAGCTCTAGGAAGGAAGGGAGGAAGGAAGGAAGGAAGGAAGGAAGGACAGGAAGGAAGGAAGGAAGGAAAGAAGGAAGGAAGGACGAAGGAAGGAAGGACGAAGGAAGGAAAGAAGGAAGTAAGGACGGACAGAAGGAAGGAAGGAAGGAATGAAGGAAGGAAGGAAGGACGAAGGAAGGAAGGAAAGAAGGAAGTAAGGACGGACAGAAGGAAGGAAGGAAGGGAAGGAAGGAAGGAAAGAAGGAAGGAATGAAGGAATGAAGGAAGGAAGGAAGGAAGGACAGAAGGAAGGAAGGAAGGAAGGAAGGAAGGAAGGAAGGAAGGAAGGAAGGAAGGAAGGAAGGAAGGAAGGAAGGAAGGAAGGAAGGACAGAAGGAAGGACAGGAAGGAAGAACAGAAGGAAGGAAGGAAGGAAGGACAGAAGGACAGAAGGAAGGAAGAACAGAAGGAAGGAAGGAAGGAAGGAAGGAAGGAAGGAAGGAAGGAAGGATGGAAGGAAGACAGGAAGAAAAGAAGGAAGGAAGGAAAGAAATAAGAACCCTGCTCAACCACTACTGGTCAGATAGTCATGGCAGCTACTTTATATTTAAATGCACCTTTCAGAGCGGGTTGCGAGAACAACAGGAAGGAAGGAAGGAAGGAAGGAAGGAAGGAAGGAAGGAAGGAAGGAAGGAAGGAAGGAAGGAAGGAAGGAAGGAAGGACAGAAGGAAGCAACAGGAAGCTTCTACCTGAGGAAGGTGTACTCCTCCTGCTGCAGCAGAGACCAGAGTGATGCCAGCTCTGCTCTGGAGTAACTCTTGTCTCTGTTTTTCAGCTTCTTCCCCCAAAGCCTGGCCAGAGAACTGTTACTTCCTCCTCCTCCTCCTCCTCCTTCATCCTCCTCATCATCCTCAGCCAGGCCCAGGGAGTTTCGTACCTTAGTTCAGAAGAAAGGAACGCTCACTGTAAACTTTGGCCCACAGAAAGGTTTTTTAAAAAACAGACAATTGTGAGTTTAATTAGCAGCAAATGTCTGATGTCACTAACTTCCAAAGTGGCGTAGAAAACCACATCGAGAGGGGAGAGCTCCTCTGCTGTGTCCTGTTAAAGAGAGGAAAAGATTAATACCTGTAAATCATTTTAAAGACTGTGTAAAGTGAATTCAGACATTTTCTTCTAAACACATTAAATAGGTCATAAATGTATTTCTTAAAAAATGTGTAAAAAGCATTTCAAACATTTAGATTTGAATTGTGGAGCTAGGCTTAGCATAAACCCGCCCTGCTGCTGTAGAGGTATAAATACATTTACAGTCTACAGGTAGCCAGTTAGCTGAGTTAGCCACCGAGCTAGCCACCGAGCTAGCCGCCGAGTTAGCCGCCGAGTTAACCACCGAGCTAGCAGCCGAGCTAGCCGCCGAGCTAGCCGCCGAGCTAACCGCCGAGTTAGCCGCCGAGCTAGCCGCCGAGCTAGCCGCAGAGCTAGCAGCAGAAAGCTCTCAGGCCTAGCGTCCATGTTTCTGGTAGAGGTGGTGACTTTGATTGACAGGTGACACTCGGAAGGGGGCGGGGCTTAAGCAGACTCGGCGGGGCACTCACACAGCGTTTAGGAACAGAGAAATAGGCAGACTTTTACACAACTTTGAAGCCTAATTTCATATATTTGGCGATTTTTTTAATCATTCAAATTTGGCAGGGTGGTTAACAACACACTTTTCTGTGGTATGTCAAACTCAGAACACATATTTATTCTTACTTTACACGGACTTTAATGTGCTCTGATTGGATTAAACTAGAAGACTAGATCTCCACCTGGTAGTCCAGTATCCCCCAGCGGCTCGTAGGAGGAGAAGTTCTCCAGTTTGGACTTGAGGATGATAGGGGTTTCCTCTCCAGCGAGCCTCGATCACCTTCTTCCCGTTCTCGTAGTAGAGGCAGCGCTTGTACTCGACCAGGCCGAGCACACACAGATCCTCACACATGTCGCCCGTCACCGAGCCCTCGCCGAACTCCAGACACTGAACAGGAGAGAAGGAAGGAGGGAAGGAAGGAAGGAAGGAATGAAGGAAGGAAGGAAGGAAGGAAGGAAGGAAGGCAGGAAGGAAGGGAGGAAGACACACAGAATGAGTCAAATTCAGATTCATCTCAGACTGAAATCAATAAGAGAGATAATGACTGCATAGTGGAAACAACAAAGACATCAGATCCTCAGCTGGTTGATTTCACCTCTGACTGAAATACAGTTAAGTTTTTTTACTATAGTTACTTGTTTTTTTAACCTTCGTGTCGTCCTCCCGGGTCAAATTGACCGTTCTTTCCTCCCTTCCTTCCTTCCGTCTGTCCTTCCTTCCTCCCTCCTTCTCTCTTTCTTTCCTTCCTCTCTCTTTCTCCCTTCCTTCTTTCCTCTGTCTTTCTTTCCTTCTTTCCTTCTTTCCTCCCTTCGTCCATCCTTCCTTCCTTCCTTTCCTTCCTCTCTCTTTCTCCCTCCCTTCCTTCTTTCCTTCCTCCCTCCCTCCTTTCCTTCCTTTTTTCCTTCCTTCCTTCCTTCTTCCCTCCTTTCCTTCCTTCTTCCTTCCTCCCTCCCTTCCTTCCTCATTTCCTTCCTTCTTCCTCCCTTCCATCCTTCCTTCCTTCTTCCTCCCTCCTTTCCTTCCTTCTTCCTCCCTTCCATCCTTCCTTCCTTCTTCCTCCCTCCTTTCCTTCCTTCTTCCTCCCTCCCTTCCTTCTTAAGGTTATTCTCTGCTCTCACTGATCTGATCTTTCTGTCTCTTCATTATAACATTTATCCTTCTCTCCTTCCTTTTCCCATTTATCCTTTTCTCTCTTCTAACTTAAGGAAGCCTTAAAACCCATTCTACAGAAGAGTTATGAGCACACATGCTATAGAAACACACACACACGCACACACACACACACACACACACACACACACACACACACACACAACACACACATATCCGGTGTGCTGTCTGTATAGCTCAGTGCCAGAGGTGTGAGGGATGATTTTGAGGATTAGCGATGTTCTGGTCAGGGATTACCCGGCTAATCCTCGTTCTGCCCACATTCCAACACAAACATCAGTCAGTAAGGAGCTCACAGACTAAAACCCAGACATCGCACACACACCTGCTGCTTCACACACACCTGGCCGGACAGCTGCTGGAAAGCATGCTTAACCCTTCAAATACCACGACTGTGAAAGCTCTCAGGGGAAGCTCTTACAGCCAACGTTTAACAGTAAGCACCTGAAAAGCATTGATGTGTTCTCAGGAGCACAAAGCCTGAGAATAAATATTAAGGTTAACCTTTGTGTCGTCCTCCTCCGGGTCAAATTGACCCCGTCTGTTGTGACTGTTCCTTCTTTCCTCCCCTTCCTTCCTTCCTTCCTCCTTCCCTACTTCTTTCCTTCCTCCATCCCACTTTCTTCCTTCCTTCTGTCCTTCCTTCCTCCCTCCCTCCCTCCTTCTTTACGTCCCTCCTTCCTTCCTTGGTTCCTTCCTTCCTCCCTTCCTTCTTTCCTCCCTCCTTCTGTCTTTCTTTCCTTCCTTCCTTCCTCCCTTCCTTTCTCCCTCCCTTTCTCCTTCTTTCTTTCCTCCCTTCCTTCCTTCCCCTCCTTTCCTTCATTCTTACTCCCTCCTTTCCTTCCTTCTTCCTCCCTTCCTTCCTTCCTTCCTTCCTTCCTTCCTTCCTTCCTTCCTCCTTCCCTACTTCTTTCCTTCCTCCATCCCCACTTTCTTCCTTCCTTCTGTCCTTCCTTCCTCCCTCCCTCCCTCCTTCTTTACGTCCTTCCTTCCTTCCTTGGTTCCTTCCTTCCTCCCTTCCTTCTTTCCTCCCTCCTTCTGTCTTTCTTAACTTCCTTCTTTCCTCCCTTCCTTTCCTTCCTTCTTACTCCCTCCTTTCCTTCCTTCTTCCTCCCTTCCTTCCTTCCCTCCTTTCCTTCCTTCTTACTCCCTCCTTTCCTTCCTTCTTCCTCTCTTGCATCCTTCCAGGAAGGAAGGAGGGAATGAAAGGAGGGAGAGAGGAAGGAAAGGAGGGAAGGAAGGAAGGGAGGAAGAAGAAAGGAAAGGAGGGAAGTAAGGAAGGAAAGAAAGAGAGAATGAGGGAGGTTTGAACATGTGATTCCAGTTAATTTCCATGTGAATAAACTGATAGTGTGAAATGTTGATGGGTGATGTTGGCGACACAGTTTCACAGCTCATGAGAATCCAGCCGATCCCGCTCCGAGCAGATCAGATCCAGCTGGCTCCATCGTGTCAGTTTGAGATATGAACCACTTTGAAATGTTAACATTCGCTCTCCTGCAGATTTATAGACCATCTGCTCATGTTTAGGGACTCAGGAAACACATGAAGAGCGAAAATGGCAATATTATCTAAACTCTCCCCCTTTAACACGTTAAATGTCTGATGTTGGAAAAGGTGGAAGATCGTCTATCATCCGTCGTCTTTCCTCATCTTTCATCTCAGCGATAACAGACTCGCTCTCTGTGCCTCGGCCCAATTAACCCGTCTGCATACCTCGCTCTTATCTCTGGGTGTCTTCTTCTTCTGTTCTGTCTTCCTGCCCCCCCCCCCCCCCCCCCCACACACCCCCCCCACCACACCCCCCCCCCCCCACCAGACTCATATTACCTTCTGATCTGGATCAAGGTTTTTTTTTAATGTTTTAACCCCTACTGTTGTCCTCGAGTCAAGGAAGGAAGGGAGGAAGGAAAGGATGGTAGTGAGGAAGGAAGGAGGGAGGGAGGGAGGGAAGGAGGAAGAAGGAAGGAAGGGAGGGAGGTAGGAGGGGAGGGAGGAAAGAAGGAAGGAAGGGAGGATGGTAGGGGGAGGAAAGAAAGAGAGAAGGAGGGAGGAAATGAAGGAAAGGAAGGATGGGTGGAAGGTAGGAAGGGAGAGGGGAAGAAAGAAGGAAAGGAGGTAGGGAGAGAGGAAGAAGGAAGGAAAGGAGGGGAGGGATGAAGGTAGGATGGAGGAAGGAAAGAAGGAAGGAGGGAGGGAGGAAGAAGGAGGGAGAGAAGGAAGGAAGGAAGGAAGGAAGGAAGGAAGGAAGGAAGGAAGGAAGGAAGGGAGGATGGTAGGGGGGAGGAAAGAAAGAGAGAGGAGGGAGGAAAGGAGGAAAGGAAGGAAGGGAGGAAGGTAGGAAGGAAGGAAGGAAGGGAGGAAAGAAGGAAGGGAGGGAGGAAAAAGGAAGGAAAGGAGGGAGGGAGGGAGGGAGGAAGGAGGGAAGGAAGGAAGGGAGGATGGCAGTGGGGAGGAAATAAAGAGAGAAGGAGGGGAGGAAAGGAGGAAAGGAAGGAGGGAAGGAGGGAGGACAGAAGGAAGGAGGGAGGAAAGGAAGGACAGAAGTAAGGAAGGAAGGAAAGGAGGGAGGAAGGAAGGAAGGGAGGAAGAAGGAATGAAAGGAGAGGAAGGTAGGAAGGGAGGGAGGAGAAGGAAGGAAAGGAGGGAGGGAGGGAGGGGAGGGAGGGAGGAGAGAGGGAGGAAAGAAGGACAGAAGGAAGAAAGGAAAGGAGGGAGGGAGCAGGAAGGAAGGAAGGGAGGAAAGAAGGAACAGTCCAAACAGACGTGGTCAATTTGACCCGGGAGGACGACACAAAGGTTAAATAGAGCTGTAATCCTTTTAGAAGCTTGAATTAATGAGTTGTTTGTTTTTTTTTTACTCAATTTAAAAAGAAACAAAGACGCAAACTGTTAAAAACCAGGGTTATAAATCTGAGGACAGTTTAAGCAGCGGTTGCATAATCACTGCTGCATCTGATTAGGCCTTCGCTCGTCAGAGGTTCGGGTTGAATTGGATGAATGTCTGCTTGAGTCAGAGAGGAGCTTAGTTTCAAAATGAAGCCTAGAAAAATGAGTTTGGACATGCTTGGCAACCTTTGATACTTCTGATGCTTCTTGTATGTGAAAGTACATATTTGGAAAACTTTCTTAAAAAAAATCAGATATTGAAAGAAGTCCTCACGAGTTTCCTGAAATGGAAGCGAAGCAGATGGAGAGCAAAGAGTTGAATGGGTTGTTTTGGTAGAAGAAAGATTATAATGCAATATGAGAATTAAGGATATATACCCTCCCGGGTCAAATTGACCCAGTCTGTTTTGACTGTTCCTTCTTTCCTCCCTCCCTTCTGTCCTTCTTTTCCCTCCCTTCCTTCTCTGCCTCCTTCTTTCCTACTCTGGGCCCTACTCTGGGTCCTACTCTGCAGAGTCCGCTGGGTCCTATCTGGGTCATATCTGGGTCATATCTGGGGTCCTATCTGGGTCCTATCTGGGTCCTACTCTGGGCCCTACTCTGGGTCCTACTCTGGGGCCCTACTCTGGGTCCTACTCTGCAGAGTACGCTGGGTCCCTATCTGGGTCCTATCTGGGTCATATCTGGGTCCTATCTGGGTCCTATCTGGGTCCTATCTGGGTCCTACTCTGCAGAGTCCGGTGGGTCCTATCTGGGTCCTATCCGGGTCCTATCCGGGTCCTATCGGGTCCTATCTGGGTCCTATCTGGGTCCTATCTGGGTCATATCTGGGTCCTATCTGGGTCCTATCTGGGTTCTATCTGGGTCCTATCTGGGTCCTATCTGGGTCCTATCAGGGTCCCTATCTGGGTCCTACTCTGCTGGAGACACAACAGCTGAGAGGACCGAAGTGAGAGGACGTTCCTATAAAAGGTCCCGCCTCCAGAAACGGGGCTTATGTCTGTGGTTTGGAAATATTTCCAAGTGTTCCCTACGGATAGTAAATGACTGCAAAGCAGCATAATAAATATGTCAGTGTTATATTGGCTCTTTTTTTCCATAACTTAAGTTGAAGTTGTTCTCTTATGTTGCACAGACAGTGTTTACATGTGGAAAGCCATGTTGCATTTATGTTTGCATCCAGTGGGTCCTCACAATAAAATTATGCATAATGTGTTAATTCAACAGTAGGAGATGTTATGTTGTTACCCTAACAGTTTTGGTGTAAAAAGCCTTCAAATATCGGTATCGGAAATGAAGAGTTGGACGATATCGGAATATCGGATATCGGCAGAAAAGTCAATATGGAGCATCCCTAGATACAATGTTAGTGATTGAAATTAGAAGAGGATCTTTGCATATTTTTCTCTTCAGAGGCTTTATTATTTAAATG